>NC_041739.1:45060788-45142925 GCF_004115215.2 Ornithorhynchus anatinus
GTTTGGCCATCAAACGTACAGTACAACAGAGTTGGTAGACCTATTCCCTATTCATAATGAATTTTTAATTCATATATATTAATAATCACAATACTGATTTAGGATGTGGTTCATCCACTGCAGGGAAAAGAGAACATAGTGCTAGTTACTGCAAATGTTAAACTTAACAACACAAGGGACAGTCTTTTTGGCTGACACTGTGCATCCCAGATCAGACTTTTCAGCCACTGATAAACTCAGAGGTGACTATTGCCATCAGTGCTGCCTTCTTCAAACATGAAGGAAAACCTATATACACTGGAATAAGTAATGCTATTCCACTAGGGATGTCGGGGATTGGGGGGTGGTCACAGAGTGCAGTGCTGTGTATCACCATGCACATCATCATGATCCTCAGCATCTGTCTTCCTCCTCTCTTCTGGGTATAGCTCCCCATTCCCCATCTCCACAAACTAACTGTTGAGTGAAAGGGGTCAGCAGGGCCACTGGTCCTAGGGTGAGGCACCCCCAACTGTCAGACAGACATGTCCCTACCTTCCCTCCTCTTTGTCTATGTATGGATGAGATGGAGAATAGTCCCAGGGTCACCTTCTGTGATCTCCCTTTCATGCTGGGAAAGAGAGAGAGAGACTGAGAGACAAAGAGACAGAGAAAGAGAGAGAGAGACTGAGAGACAAAGAGACAGAGAAAGAGAGGGAGAGAGGGAGAGCAGGAGAGAGACTTCCCTGATTCCTGAGCTGGGTGACTGATGCCAGGGGGAGGGCAGGGGATCTGAAGAAGCAGGGCCGTCAGTAGGGCCAAAGGTGAGGGAGCAGAAGTCTCCTCCCTGTGGTACAACTGTTCCCAGTCTCCAAATCTCCCCCTTTCTGTCCCAGTGGCAGTTTTCTTAGGAAGTTGTGATGATAATGATAATAATACTGATGGTGGTATTTGCTAAGTGCTTACTAGCTACCACCACTGCTGTGAACACTGGGGTCAGTGGGAGACTCAGTCCTTGCTGCACATGGGGGCCCATAGTTTAAGAGAGGGGGGGAAACGATATTGAATCTCCATGTTACAGATGAGGAAATTGTGACCCAGGGAAGTTAAATGACCTGGAGAAGCAGCAAGGTTTAGTGGATGGAGTATGGGCCTGGGAGTCAGAAGGTCATTAGTTCTAATTGTGTCTCCAACCATTTGTTTTCTGTGTGACTTCGGGCATGTCATTTTACTTTTCTCTTCCTTAGTTACCTCATCTGTAAAATGGGGATTGAAGCTGTGAGCCCCACGTGGGACAGAGATTATCTCAAACCTGATTTTCTTGTATCCCCCCAGCAGTGTTAAGTACACTGCCTGACACACAGTAAGTGCTTAACAAAAATCACAATTATTATTATTATCATTACATCCCCTAGGTCATATAGCAGGCAAGGGGTAGAGATGGGATTGAAACCCAGGTCCCACAAATTATAGGCCCATGCCATTTCTACTAAGCCATGCTGTTTCTCACTCGTCACAAAGGAGATGTTTGGCCATCCAACTCCAATTTCTCTGCGTGACCATCTACCCCACTGCTGCTGGTCTCACCTCCATTAGGGGCAGGAGTCTCCAGAATTTCCTTTTATGTATTTCAGTTCCATGAGTTTCTGAGAAATGTCCAGTTTGACAACCCTGCCGGACAACTGGTGATTCTGGATGAGAACAGCAGATCTTCTGCAAAATTTGACGTTTTGAACTTTGTGATCTTTCCCAATGGAACTGGTGAATTTGTGAAAGTTGGGGAGGTGGACCCCCAGGCAACTCCCAACCAATATGTCAGCATCAATGAGGCAATGATCGTGTGGCCTGGGGAAGCCTCTCAGGTAAGCAACCATTAAGAATTGCTGGCTGTCCTGGGGTGATTATCCAAAACTTCTAGTAGTGATTGTATTGATGGAGTGCTTACTGTGTCACAGCACTGTACCTAGACTTTAGAATGTAAGCTCACTGTGGGCAGGGATTGTTTCTCTTTATTATTCTATTGTACTATCCCAATGGCTCAGTACAGTGTTCTGCACACAGTGGCACTCAATAAAAATGATTGAATGTATGAATGAATGAATACCTAGGGCTGAAAGAATACTTAGGTGGCAATGAGACACTGACCTTGGTCTTCAAGGGGAGCATAAACCGATACTATAAGGGTAAAGGGGATTGCAGCCATTCATTCATTCATTCATTCAATCATATTTATTGAAAACGTACTGTGTGCAGAGCACTGTACTAAGCACTTGGAAAGTACAATTTGGCAACAAATAGAGACAGTCCCTACTCAACAACAGGCTCACAATCTATGGTGTGGTGGTGGGGGGAACAGAAAACAAAACTAAACAAAACAAGTAGATAGGCATCAATAGCATGAATATAAATAAATAGAATTATAGATATATATGCAGCCATAATATAAATAGAATAATAAATATGTACATATATAAACAAGAGCTGTGGGGCAGGGAGAGGGGTAAAGCAGAGGGAGAGAGTCTGGGTGATGGGGAAGGGAGGAAGAGCTGAATAAAAGCAGGGTTCAGTCTGGGAAGACCTCCTGGAGGAGGTGAGCTTTCAGTAGGGCTTTAAAGGGTGCTAGCACTAAAACAACCCCAAAGTGGTGGTGTCTGGTGATCCTATCAATATGCCCAATCCCTAGGTGAAGGGGTTGAACTACGATCCAAAGGTGGTGCTGCCTCCTCTCATATTTACCTATCTATCATATGATGCCATGTGATACCATCCTAGTGACCTCCTCCAAGATTGCTCCCTGCCCTAGAAGGGCATGGAGTCCTGGGTGTAGCATGGCAGTCCAGAAGGGGGCATTCTGACGGAGCTTGACTGCAGCTTAAATCCCTGCAGCAAGGCATGGGTATATCCTGGTGGGAGCTGGGGTCCTGGGGTCCTGAAGAAGGAAGCAGCAGTTACTGGTGGCTTCATTTAGTTATCTGAGTTGAGTTATCTGGGTTGAGATCAGTAGGGATTGGCTCCTTTGGTTTAGAGGTCATGAGGAGAGAGCCCTGACCTGACATGGCTCTCCCTGGTCATCTGCATGGGCTGGAGCTGGTGATGGGTCAGTCACCCTGGCCTCAGGGCCACCCAGGGAATGTGATCCCCACATAGTCACTGTGAGATCATGTAGTGGTGGTCACGGCAACTGAGTTTGGTAAACTGGGGTTCTCAGAGTTAAGGAAGGGGTATGGACACAGCAGGAGGCAGAAAGCAATTTCCCCAGTGAGAATTCCTGCTGCGCAATGTCAGTCCCATGGAAGTCCACAGAAAAATGAAAATACTTCAACATTCTTCTATTCAGAACTTTACACCTTCCCAGGATGGTTTCTCAGACACATGTTTCTGGATCCAATACAGAATTTAAGGTTTTAGAGGTTTTAGGGGGGAAGAAACCTCGCAGCAGTCAGCAAGGGTGAGAGGAGGAAGGGATGCCTGGATATCATTCTTGACCCAGGTCAGAAATAGGATTGGGTCCCTCTGGCACCCTGCAGGTCCAGACTCTGAGCAGGGAGGAGTAAGGGGATGTGGGGGGGCAGTGAAGAGGGGGCCTTCTATAGCCCAGACCTTGTTGGAACTCAGACCTATAGGAGACCTTGTTGGGAGGCCTTTGGGTGGGATGGTCCCAGGATCAACCAAGCGGGTTTGGGGCTTTGGAGCTCCACCCTCACTGTCGTTGTCCTCTGTCTGGGAAAAGTTCAGGCTCCACAGTCACGGTGCAGCAGGAGCTGTGGACCCGGCTTCAGAAAACGTGCCCAGCAGGGGGAGGCCTTCTGCTGCTATTTTTGTGTCCAGTGCTCGGAGGGGGAGATTTCCAATGAGACAGGTAGGTGTGTGTAGAGACCCATCTTCTTGCATGACCTAGCATATGCTCCTGAAGGGGTCTCACTGCCCCACAGCCTGTGGGCATGAGCCAGATCATGACAGACCCAAAACGTGGTGAGACAGAGACAACCAGTGGTAAAGTCCAAGGGGCAGACCAAAGATGGGCACACCTAATGTCAGACACAGATGTTCTGGTGTTTTACTAATCGGCTTCCTGTCTACGGACTGGGGTGACTGCAAGCTGAGGGCAAGATATGGAAAAATACAGTTTTGGCACTGGGCCAGCAGGCTGGGAGATGAGTCAAATTTGAGGGAGAGGTAAAAATCCCAGCCAGGGCTATGACACTGACAGGGGAGGAAAATGTGTGTTGCAGGGGGCTGTGAGATTCTGTTCCTTCCTCTTTCCCTCCCTCTTTAAGGCACTCGATATTCACCCCACCCTCAACCCCTCAGCACTTACATGCATATCCATCATTTATCAATTTACTTATTTTACAGTCTGTCTCCTTTTTCATACTATGAACTCCTAGGCCAGGAATATGTCTACCCATGCTGTTGAATTGTACTCCTCCAATCACTTAGTATATCATTCTGCATACAGTAAGTGCTCAATAAATACTAGGGATTAATTGATTGGTTGAATGATTCTTTCCTTTCAGATGCGGAACAGTGTGTGAAGTGTCCCGAAGATCAATATCCAAACATTGCGAGAGATGGCTGTCTCCACAAAGTGGTGACTTTCCTGTCCCCCAAAGAACCTCTGGGGCTGATCCTGGTCTGCACGTCTCTCTCCTTCTGTCTTCTCACAGCCCTGATTTTAGGGGTCTTCATTAAGTACCGAGACACCCCCATAGTCCGAGCCAATAACCGCAATCTCAGCTACACCCTCCTCATATCCCTCAAGCTCTGTTTCCTCTGCGCCCTGATCTTCATCGGCCAACCCACCCCAGCCTCCTGCCTCCTCCGACAAACATCTTTTGGTGTTGTGTTCACCGTGGCCATCTCCTCTATCTTGGCCAAAACTGTCACTGTGGTTCTGGCCTTCAGGGCCACAAGCTTGGGGAGCAACATCAGAGGGTGGGTGGGGACCAGAACCTCGACTTCAATAGTCCTGTCCTGCTCCCTGGTCCAGGTGCTCATCTGTGTGATCTGGCTGGGCACCGCTCCCCCATTCCCAGAGATGAACACACGCTCTGAGCCTGGACTTATTATCATCGAGTGTAATGAGGGCTCTGTGACTGCCTTCTACTGTGTCCTGGGCTATCTGGGCTCTCTAGCCCTGGTGAGCTTCACTGTGGCTTTTCTGGTCAGGAAGCTGCCTGACAGCTTCAACGAGGCCAAGTTTATCACGTTTGGCATGCTGGTGTTCTGCAGCGTCTGGGCTTCCTTCCTCCCCGCATACCAGAGCACCAAGGGAAAGGCCACGGTGGCCGCGGAGATCTTCTCCATCCTGACCTCCAGTGCCGGGGTTCTTAGCTGCATCTTCATCCCCAAGTGCTACGTGATCCTGGTGCAACCTGACAGGAACACCCGGGAGTGTTTGAAGAGGAAATGAACATTGGGACACTAGTTCAAGGTTGTTGTTTTAATTGCTTATCATTTTTCTCCACCCCATTTTTCCTTTAATAGCAGGACATAGAGAAAGAAAAATCCTGTCAGGGCCATCCAAAATAGATTTAGTTGACCAATCCTAATCAGAGGTCAGGCCTAGATGCTCCGATGGATACTGGAATGTTTGTCCCACGGTCTCCTGGGCTCTTCCCTTCTCCAGGCTGGTCTCTTACAGAAACTGCTTATTTATTCTGTTGATTGTGCTGGAGGCCACCACAGGCTGAGCCCGAGTGATCTCTAGTGCAGTGGAGTAGCTGCTCTGGACACACAATTCCAAGGGTATTTGACAATTGTCTACGCTGGAAAGGGTGAGGTGGGTATGATGGAGAAACTCATTCAAGTTCCTGCTTAGAGCTGGGGGAGGTGTGCTTTCCAGCTTGGATACCTAACGGAGAGGTGGGACAGAAACAGGGGACAAAGGCTGCCCCCTCATATTAATAATGTTGGTATTTGTTAAGTGCTTACTATGTGCCGAGCACTGTTCTAAGCGCTGGGATAGACACAGGGGAATCAGGTTGTCCCACGTGGGGCTCACAGTCTTAATCCCTATTTTACAGATGAGGGAACTGAGGCACAGAGAAGTTAAGTGACTTGCCCACAGTCACACAGCTGACAAGTGGCAGAGCTGGGATTCGAACTCATGAGTCCTGACTCCAAAGCCCATGCACTTTCCACTGAGCCACGCTGCTTCTCCATATTCTCATATTCTCCATATTCTCTCATATTCTCTTCCAGGGTAGGTGGGACAGAAATAGGAGGACAAAACCTGCTCCCCACATCCCCCTCCCTGTAGGTGAATTCTGGAAGAAGTCTGGTCTGCCTCAGCTTGGCCTCTGGGTTCAGGGAATTTAGGGAGGAGGAGTTGAGAGTCTTTCTTCCCCTCCCTCTGGCTCAAGGGCACTGGGGAGCAGGGCTGAGGTCCCATGCTTTCCCCAGCTGGAGTTCTGGGAGTCAGGATCAGAACTTTCCCTTGGCAGCCCGGGCTCATGTACAAGGATAGACCCTTAGTCTCCCTGCGGAAGGTCATTTGGCTCCATTCGATTCTGGTAGTTGACCATAATCCCCTGGATTGTGCCTTTTCCTGTCGTACTCCATTTCCTAGAGACCTCCTCTGTGAACTGAACTCACCTCTATAGTAGTTGACTGTATGGCCATTTGCCACTTCAATAGGGTTTTAGAATCAGTGGTGCAGCCTGGTGGGTTCTGTAAAGAGTAAACCACTGGGCTAAAGTGTGTCTGGGGCAAGCCTGGGGCAGCGGATGAGGGAGGAGACAAAGGGGATCAGGTCTCTGGTTTGGGAAGGTGGAGACCCTGCTTAGTGAGACCGAGCTCTCAGGATGAAGAAGAAAGGCATCAACCCTCAATTCCCTTTCCTTTTTGGCCTACTTTCTGCATCAGCTATTCTCTAGGGTCTGTACACCTCAAGCTCTTTTAGATTCAACCCACCCGAAAGCCCCTCTGCTCTTAAATCCACATATTTGCATGGCTTAGAGGAAAGAGCACAGGCTTGGGAGACAGAGGTCGTAGGTTCTATTCCTGGCTCTGTCACTGCTCAGCTATGTGACTTTGGGCAAGTCACTTCTCTGTGCCTCAGTTATCTCACCTGGAAAATGGAAATTAAGACTGGTAGACCCACTTGGGACAGCCTAATAACCTTGCATCTCCCCCTGCACTTAGAATAGTGCTTGGCACATAGTAAGTACTTAACGAATACCATCATTATCATTATTTATCCTCTGATGCCTCAACTATGTGTACTATATTATAATGTCTCTCTCCCCTTCTACACTGTAAAGTGCTTGTAAGTGATGATATCTACCAATTCTATTTTACCAATCTAATATGAATTCTCATATAGATTTAGTGCAAGAGTCTGTACTACTTTAGGGTTCAGTAAATACCGTGGAATGCTGAAACTATTGACTGATTCATCGGAGTGAAAATGTCTCTTGTTTTAAAGCCCTGACCCCTGCCTGTCCTATCCCTTTCCTCCAGTGACCTGTCCTCCTTCTTCATTGAGAAAAGTGAATCCAACAGGTGTGATCTAGGTGTGATTTCCCTAAAATCTCTCCTGCTTTTCTCCATTCCCTCCCTCCTCCTGCCCCTTCTTCAATTCTCCCATCTTTCCCAGGAGTATCTCAAGAGGAGGTCTCCTGCCTTCTCTCAAATTCCACCCCCTCCAACTGGGCACCCGACTCCATCCCTTTCCAATTATCAAAGCACTTACCCCCTCCTTCTTCCCTTCCTGACCACCATCATCAAATATTAGTTCTCCAGTGGCTTTTTCCCCACTGCTTTCAAACCTACTCATGTACTCCCTATCCTAAAAAAACCCCTTCCCTTAACACCTCGACTCTCTCTCATAATCACCCCAACTCCCTCTTACCATTCCTTTTCACATCCCAGAGTGAGTTGTCTATGCCTGATCTCTCAAGTTCCTGTCCTCCAAATCTCTCCTTGACCCCCTTCTATCTGGCTTCTGTGCCCTTCACACCAAAGAAACCTACTTCTCAAACATCATAAACGATCCCCTTCTTGCTAAATCCAAAAGCCTCTATTCCACCCTAATCCTTCTCGACCTCTCACCTGTCTTCGATACTGTCAGCCACCTGCTTTGGCTGGAAATATTATCCAAGCTTGCCTTCACTGACACTGTCCTCTCCTGGTTCTCCTCCTATCTCCCTGGTCTCTCCTTCTAATTCTCTTTCATGGACTTCTCCTCTGCATCCCACCCCCTAACTGAGGGCATCCCTCAAGGTTCAGTTCTGGGTCCCTTTTTATTCGCCATCTATGCCCACTCCCGTGGAGAAATCTTTTGCTCTCATGGCTTCTACTACCACCCCTACTTGGATGTTTCTCAAATCTACATCTCCAGCCCTGATCTCTCTCCCTCTCTGCAGGTTCACGTTTCTGCTTGCCTTCAGGACATTTCCACGTGAATGTCTCTGCAACACCTCATACTTAACATGTCCAATAATAATAATAATAATAGTGTTGGTATTTGTTAAGCACTTACTATGTGCAGAGCCCTGTTCTAAGCGCTGGGGTAGATACAGGGCCATCAGGTTGTCCCACGTGACGCTCACAGTCTTCATCCCCATTTTACAGCTGAGAGAACTGAGGCCCAGAGAAGTGAAGTGACTTGCCCAAGGTCACACAGCTGAAAAGTGGCAGAGCCGGTATTTGAACCCATGACCTCTGACTTCCAAGCCCAAACTCTTTCCACTGAGCCACGCTACTCTTCATCGTCACACCCAAAACCTATCCGCCCCTGATTTTCCCATCACTCATATACAGCACCACCATCCTTCCTTTCTCACTAGCCCATAATGGTGGTGGTGTCCTCGACTCATCTCTCTCATTCAGTGCACATATTCAGTGATTAAAGCAGACTAGTTCAACTTTCCCAGGTTTGGTAAAATTATCCCTTTCATCTCTATCCAAACTGCTGTTACAGTAATCTGTGGAAATTACCTCGGTAATCCTATCCTGCCTTAATCCCAGTATCGACCTCCTTGATCACCTCCCTACCTCCTGACTATCCCTATTCCAGTCTATACTTTACTCTGCTGTCTGGATCATTTCCCTGGATCAAGGTCATCCTTGTGTGCTTTAACTCTGCACTCTCCTCTTCCTGGAAAAATTATCTCTCCATCTTTATTGATAACTAAGCCCATTTTTATTACCAGTTGGTCCAGATGTTTAAATCCCTCCTCAGAGTCCCTCCCTCCACTCCAATATTCCTTACTCCTAATGAACTGGCCTCCTTTTTAATTGAGAAAATTGAAACCATCAGGTGTGATCTCCCTAAAATCTCCCTTGCTCCTCTCCACTTCTTCACCCCTCCTGCCCCTTCTTCAACTCTCCCATCCTTCCCAGCAGTATGTAAAGAGATCTCCTGGGTTCTCTAAAAATCCACTCCCTGCAACTACTCCTGCAAACCCATCCCTTTGCACCTTATTAAAAGACTTGCCCCTACCTTCTTCCCTTCCTGACTACCATCTTCAACTGTTTGCTCTCCAGTGGCTTCTTCCCCACTGCTTTCAAACATGCTCATGTCTCTTCATGACATGCTTTCACGCATGTCAAAAACCGTCACCTGGCCCCACAGCTCCCTCCCATTATCACCGCATCTCCCTCCTATCATTCCTCTCCAAAGTCTTTGAGGGAGATGCCTACACCCACTGTCTCAAGTTCCGCTCCTTCAACCCTCCCCTTGACTCTCTCCAATTTGGCTTCTGTCCCCTTCACTCCACAGAAATCGCCATCTCAGAGGTCCACCAATTCATTCAATAGTATTTATTGAGCGCTTACTATTTGCAGAGCATTGTACTAAGTGCTTGGAATGTACAAGTCGGCAACAGATAGACACAGTCCCTGCCCTTTGATGGGCTTACAGTCTAACCAGGGGAGACAGGCAGACAAGAACAATGCCAATAAATGGAGTCAAGGGGAAGAACATCTCATAAAAACAATGGCAACTAAATAGAATCGGGGTGATGTACATCTCATTAAACAAAATAAACAAAATAAAGAGGGTGATGAAGATATATGCAGTTGAGCAGACGAATACAGTGCTGAGGGGGTGGGACGGGAGAGGGGGAGGAGGAGAAGGAAAGGGGGGAGAAGAGGGTTTAGCTGCAGAGAGGTGAAGGAGGGGTAGAGGGAGCAGAGGGAAAAGGGGGAGCTCAGTCTGGGAAGGCCTCTTGGAGGAGGTGAGCTTTAAGTAGGGATTTGAAGAGGGGAAGAGAATTAGATTGTCGGGGGTGGGGAGGGAGGGCATTCCAGGACCACAGGAGGACGTGGCCCAGGGGTAGATGGCGGGATAGGCGAGACCGAGGGACGGTGAGGAGGTGGGCAGCAGAGGAGCGGAACATGCGGGGTGGGCAGTAGAAAGAGAGAAAGGGGGAGAGGTACGAAGGGGCAAGGTGAGGAGAGCCTCCTTCTTCTTAAATACAACCGTCTCTACTCCCCCCTAATCCTCCTAGACCGCTAAACTGCCTTCGACACTGTCCCTTCTGGAAACATTATCCAACCTTGGCTTCACTGAAAGACTCCTGTCCTGGTTCTCCTCCCATGGCACTGGCCACTCGTTCTCAGTCTCTCTCATGGTCTCCTCCTCTGCCTTTCAACTCCTATCTGTGAGTGCCCCTCCAGATTCAGTTCTGGGTCCTCTTCTTTTCTCCACTTACACTCTCACTCCCTTGGAAAACTCATTCTCTCACACAACCTCAACTACCACTTGCATGCAGATGAATCCCTAATCTACATGTCCACCTCTGATCTCTCTTCTCCACTGCAGTCTTGCATTTCCTTCTGCCTTACATCTCTACTTGGATGTCCTACCATCACCTGAAACATAAGGTGTTGAAAGCAGAACTCCTTATCGTTTCACTCAAACCCTGTCCCCCCCCCCCGTGACTCTCCCATTGCCATAGACAACACTGTTACTCTTCCCCTCCTGAGGCTAGTGCCCTGGGGCAGGGACGTGAGCCCCACCTTTTCTCTAACACAAAGCCTCATGCACAGAGCCTTTGCTGCCTCAGGGCATACCCAGGTGGCTTCGAACAAGGAGCCTCGCTCAAGGGCAAAAGGTTCTTCCCCATTGTTCCTCCCTCCTCCCCACCCACGCTCCCACCAGCTCCAAACCACGGTCTGGTTGGAGCTCTGCTGAGGTGTGGGGAGGGAGATTCAAGCCCTCGCTGTCCGAGGTGGCCCCACAGTGCAGACAGCGGGCTCCACAACGATTTGATGTTTTGGGGCCCCCACCCACCCAGGCCACATGGCTCTAAGATGGAGATAGGGCCATAAGGTGAAGTTCAACGGACCGTTGGAGGAGGGACTAAGAGCGATGGACAGAGACAGTTAGAGAACAAGGATGCCAACTTCATGCCCAACCACCAATGAGAAGCTGACAGACAGCACGGGCAACAACGAGGGTTCGCTCCTGTGGGAGCATCTCCTGGAGTCCCAACGGGAACTGCCTGTGTCAGCTAAAGGCAGGTTTAAGCGCAAAAAGATCTGTTCAAAGCCCACCTATGTGATCCACCTGTGCCCAGTATATAGAATGCTCAGTCCACGGGACACTCAGCTGCAAGAATGGCTCCACTTCCAAACCCCCGTGACCAAGTGCATTGAGATGGAGAACCATAGGCAGAACATCCAGATGCCAGACTTAGGTAGAGCCCCTTCAGGAGGGGAGGGCAAGAGGGCTCAGGAATAACCCTGCCAACTTCGAGGAGATTGTGGCTGGACTATTGGGGCAAGGTTTTGGGGTTTTTTATGGTATTCATTAAGAGGAGAGGAAGGAGTCCATGAAGCCAAGGTGAGATAAGGTGTGGAGGAGAAGGGGATGGTCTACATTGTTAAAGGCAGCTGAGAGGTCAAGGAGGATTAGGATAGAGTAGGAGCCATTGGATTTGGCAAGAAGGAGGTCATGGGTGACCTCTGAGAGAGCAGTCTCAGCAGAGTGGAGGGGACAGAACCAGATTGGAGGGGGTCCAGGAGACAATTGGAGTTAAGGAATTCTAGGCAGCGGATGTAGATGACTCATTCTAGGAGTTTGGAAAGGAAGAGTAGTAGGAAGATAGGGCGATAACTGGAAGGGGAAGTGGGGTCGAGAGAGGGTTTTTTTAGATGGGGGAGACATGGGCATGTTTGAAGGCCGAGAGGAAGAAGCCATTGGAGAGTGAGCGGTTAAAGATAGAAGTTAAGGAGGGGAGGAGGGAAGGGGCGATGGTTTTTATAAGATGAGCGGGAATGGGGTCCGAAGCACAGGTGGAGGGGGTGGCACTTGCGAGGAGGGAGATCTCCTCTGAGGATACTGCAGGGAAATATGGGACAGTAGGGGAAAGGGTTGATAGGAGGGGGGGGAAGCAGAAGGGGGAGGGGTGACTTTGGGGAGTTCAGACCTGATTGTGTTAATTTTCCTGATGTAGTAGGTGGCCAGATAGTTGGGGGTGAGGGATGGTGGAGGGGGAGGAACAGGGGGCCTGAGGAGAGAATTAAAGGTCCGGAACAAATGGTGGCGGTGACGGGCATGGGTGTCAATAAGGGAAGAAAAGAAGTTTTACCTGGGGGAGGAGAGGGCAGAATTAAGGCAGGAAAGGATAAATTTTAATGGATAAGGTTAGCTTGGTACTTGGACTTTCTCCAGCAGCGCTCAGCAGCTCGATCAAAAGAGCGTAGGAGGCGGACAGAGTCAGTGACCCAGGACTGTGGGTTAGTGGAATGAGAGCGGCGGAGGGAAAGGGGGCAAAAGAGCTGAGATGAGTAGAGAGGTTGGAGTTGAGAGCAGTAACCTGATCATAGAGAGTGGGAAGAAAGGACGGGGGGCAAGGTGGGGAGAGATGCTTTAGCCTTCTCTTCTACTTATGCCTCGCTCACATGTGGCGAGACAGTTAGCTACCACCCACGAACACTTCACACTCAGGAGGAATACATTTATGCATAACACGCACATGGTGAAGTGGCCTAATTTCAGCATTCAGAGAAACACTCACGCATCCCACGACTCCTCACTTGGTGCAGGCAGAACAGGCTTTCCATCCCCTGGGCAGAGGTGACACGCAGCTGGCTGCTGTAATTCTCGATCTGCTACCCAGAAGGTTAGGGGCCACAAGTATTAATTACCTGTGCCTCCAGGCCATTTCAGCTTCCAGGCTCAGCTTATCTAATCTCCCGCTTCCCCACTCTCCATTCTTAATTTGATTGGTACAGGGGCAAGAGACAATTTCTGTATTTCTGGCCTGGGCTCTCAATCTCGTGCTTTTAGTTGCAGAGGTAGTGTCTCAACTGTGCTTCTGAGTTTTATTTTGCTGACTTGGGCAGTAACGAGATAGCATTTGACCTTGAGATGGTGGGCATCCTGGTTCACCTTGAGACAGCACATCAAGGTATCAGAGTTTCGAGTTCTCCAAGGGAGTTGGTGTAGATGGAGAATAGAAGGGGACCCAGAACTAAACCTTGAGGGACACCTACAATGAGGAGATGGGAGGCAGAGGAGGATCTCACAGAGGAAACTGAGAGTGAATGGCCAGAAGGATAAGAGGAGAACCAGGAAAGGATAGCATCAGTGAAGCCAAGTTTGGATAATATTTCCAGGTGTAGGGGGTGGTCGACAGTGTCCAAAGGCAGTTGAGAGATGGAGGAGGATTAGGATGGGATAGAGACCATTGGCTTTGGCAAGAAGGAGATGATTTTTGACCTTTGAGAGGGCAGTTCCTGTGGAGTGAAAGGAATGGAAGCCAGATCAGAAGGGTTCAAAGCCAGAATTGGAGGAGAGAAACTTGAGACAGCTGATATAAACAGCTCATCAAGGGGTTTGAAGAAGAATGGTAGGAATGAGATGGGGAAATAACTGGGGTGGGGGTGGGGGCTGGAGGAGGGAGCAGGCTGCAGGATTAAGGGAGGGTTTCTTAGGATAGGGAAGACATGAGCATGTGGGAAAGCAAGGGGGAAGAAGCCAATGACCAGTGGAAAACAAAAAAATGAAAATGGCTGTTAGGGAAGGAAGAGGGGAGGGAGTTCATTTATTAATTCATTCAATTAATCAAATTTATTGAGCATTTACAGTGTGCAGAGCACTGTACTAAGCGCTTGGAAAGTGCAATTCAGCAACAGAGACAATCCTTACCCAACAGGGGCTTACAGTCTAGAAGGGGGAGACAGACAAGAATATAAAACAAAACAAGTAGACAGGCACCAATAGCATCAATATAAATAAATAGAACTATAGATATAAAAACATTATTAATAAAATGAATAGAATAATAAATATGCGCATATATACACAAGTGCTGTGGGGCAGGGAGAGGGTAGATCAGAGGGAGGGAGTCAGGGCAATGGGGAGGGGAAGAGGAGCAGCTGAAAAGGGGGGGGCTCAGTCTGGGAAGGCCTCCTGGAGGAGTTGAACTTTCAGTAGGGCTTTGAAGGGGGGAAGTGTGCTAGTTTGGCAGTTGTGAGAAGGGAGGGCATTCCAGGCCAGAAGTAGGACGTGGGCCAGGACTCGATGGAAGGACAGGCGAGAACGAGGCAAAGTGAGGAGGATAGCAGCAGAGGAGTGGAGTGTGCTGACTGGGCTGTAGACGGAGAGAAGGGAAGTGAGGTAAGAGGGGACAAGGTGATAGAGAGCTTTGAAGACAATAGTGAGAAGTTTTTGCTTGATATGAAGGTTAATAGGCAACAACTGGAGATTTTTGAGGAGGGGGATGACATACCCAGAGTGTTTCTGTAGAAAGGTAATCGAGTCAGCAGAGTGAAGTATATATGGAAATGTGGAGAAACAGGAGGTTGGGAGATCAGAAAGGATGCTGATGCAGTAATCCAGTTCGGATATGATGAGTGACTGTACTAAAATAAAGTACAAAGGAATGGAATGGCTGGGCCAGCTGATACACAACTGACCATAATTAAAACAAAATGATTTTATTGGCCGTACCTTAGTTACAGTTTAACCAGTTTCCCAAAAAGAACTTCTTACACTTGGGAAGTGTCCCTCCTTTCTCTCACCTATAATTTTATTTCAGTGCATTGATTTCTAGGACTCAGTTTCCAAACCCAGCCCTGTGTATGTCAGAGAATAATGGAGGAGGCTTCTCTAAGAGGTACATGTTTTGTTGAGGCCTTGCACTTCTGAACTTCAGCAAAACCCTCCCTCCTATTAGGGCCTCTGTTCTGAAAGCTCCTTGCAGACAAGGAATGTGTTTACTGCAAACAGTAAACTCTCATTAAAGAACACTGATTGTGCTGCTCCCTCAGCCAGCCAGGGAATGTAATCTGCCATGGATGAGGCACCAGACAGTTCCCATTTTGCTGACATTCCAAGCATGAGCTGGACAGGAGCAACTCCTGGAGCCCCTGGGCCACAGCATATGTGGTGTTATACATACTGAAACTCAGGGGACATCGTTAGGGAAAAATGGTGCACATCTTCAAGGATGAATTTTCTGAATATTTTCTTCCAGAAAGTTCAAGAAATCAAGTGTCAAATCCTGACTACCAGAAGTCCTTTAAAACAATGGCTTCTGGGTATTTCATTGGTTTAATTGTCTATTAAAAAAAATCCTTCAACCCAGGAACCTCTTTAGCAAGGTTTGCCATAGTCAAATTACCATAAAAATTGAAGCTATTTGTTATATACGTCACGCTCAAAGTAAAGTCCCAGTGAAATGTGTCACTAAAACCATCATGGACAGTCCAAAACTCTCTATCACAAATCTAGGAAGGCTGAATCCCCATAGGCAGCCATCACCACAGCTGATGTAAATATGCTCAAATTCAGTGTGCAAACCCTTTGCACTTCACCATTTGCTTCAGCACCTTTAGCAAAATGGGAGGCTATGACTCTGAGACCTCAGGCCCAGGAACCATTTCCACCCCATTTATTTCCTCCTGAATCTGAGTGGCTTAGTGGAAATAACACAAGCTGTGAGGTAGAGGACATGAGTTCTAAGCCCAGCTCTGCCACTTGTCTTCTGTGTGACCTTGTTCAATTCACTTGCAAGTCACTTTGCCTCCATTAATTACCTCATCTGTAAAATGGGGATTAAGACTGTGAGCCCCACGCGGGACAAACTGATTATTACCTTGTATCCACCCCAGTGCTTAGAACAGTGCTTGGAACATAATAAGCACTTAACAAATACCATAGTTATTATACTCGCTGGGCCCAGGGCATGTGGATGATAGCTGTTTCTGCTAGAGATTGGTCTGTCCTTGAAAGTCCAGGGACAACCACAGCTTATTGAAATTCTAACATAGAAGGGATTCTTGGGAGCAATTGTGGCCTCTGGAGTCAGACCCCCTTCTAGCAGGACCACAAGTCCACAGAATGTGGATCAAAGAAACCTACTTCTCAAATATCATAATTCTCTTCTTGCCAAATCCAACAGTCCCTATTCCACCCTAATCTTCCTCGACCTCTCATCTGCTTTTGACATTGTCAACCACCTGCTTTGCCTGGAAATATTATCCAAGCTTGCTTTCACTGACACTGCCCTCTTCTGGTTCTCCTCCTATCTCCCTGGTCTCTCCTTATTCTCTTTCATGGACTCCTCCTCTGCATCCCACCCCCTAACTGTGGGCATCCCTCAAGGTTCAGTTCTGGGTTTCTTTATACTCTCCATCTATACTCACTCTCTTGGAGAAATCTTTTGCGCTCATGGCTTCAACTACACCCCTATTTGGGTGCTTCTCAAATCTACATCTCCTGCCCTGATCTGATGCTGCCTGGATCATTTCTCTGGATCAAGTTCATCCTTGCATGCTTTAACTCTGCACTCTCCTCTTCCTGGAAAAATTATCTCTCTATCTTTATTAATAACCAGGCCCATTTTTATTGCCAGTTGGTCCAGTTGTTTAACTCCCTCTTCAAAGTCCTCCCTCCACTCCAATAATCATTGCCCCTAATGAACTGGCCTCTTTCTTTATTGAGAAAATTGAAACCACCAGGTGTGATCTCCCTAAAATCTCCCTTCCTCCTCTCCACTTCTTCACCCCTCCTGCCCCTTCTTCAACTCTCCCATCCTTCCCAGCAGTATGTAAAGAGATCTCCTGGATTCTCTCAAAATTCACTCCCTCAAACTACTCCTCCAAACTCAACCCTTTGCACTTTATTAAAACACTTGCCCCTACATTCTTCCCTTCCTGACTACTATCTTCAACTGTTCGCTCTCCAGTGGCTTCTTATCCACTGCTTTCAAGCATGCTCATGTCTCTTCTACTCTAGAAAAACCCTCATTTGGCCCCACAGCTCCCTCCCATTATCACCACATCTCCCTCCTACCATTCCTCTCCAAAGTCTTTGAGGGAGTTGCCTACACCCACTGTCTCAAGTTCCGCTCCTTTAACCCTCCCCTTGACCCCCTCCAATCTGGCTTCTGTCCCCTTCACTCCACAGAAATCGCCACCTCAGAGGTCATCAATGATCTCCTTCTTCTCAAATCCAACTGTCTCTACTTGCCCCTAATCCTGCTCAACCTCTAAACTGCCTTCGACACTGTCCCTTCTCCTGGAAACATCAACCAACCTTGGCTTCACTGAAAGACTCCTGTCCTGGTTCTCCTCCCATGCCACTGGCCACTCGTTCTCAGTCTCTCTCATGGTCCCCTCCTCTGCCTTCCACCTGCCATCTGTGAGTGCCCCTCCAGATTCAGTTCTGGGTCCCCTTCTTTTCTCCACTTACACTCTCACTCCCTTGGAAAACTCATTCTCTCACACAACCTCAACTACCACTTGCATGCAGATGAATCCCTAATCTACATGTCCACCTCTGATCTCTCTTCCCCTCTGCAGTCTCGCATTTCCTTCTGCCTTACATCTCTACTTGGATGTCCTACCATCACCTCAAACATAAGGTTTTGAAAACAGAACTCCTTATTGTTTCACTCAAACCCTGTCCGCCCCGTGACTCTCCCATCACTATAGACAACACTGTTACTCTTCCCCTCCTGAGGCTTATGCTCTGAGGCAGAGAGGTGAGCCCTCCCTGGTCTCTAACACAGAGCCCCATGCACAGAGCCTTTGCTGCCTCAGGGAATTGCTCAGGTGGCTTCGATCAAGGAGCCTTGCCCAAGGGCTAAAGGTTCTTCCCCATTGGTCATCTTCCCCACAAGCTGCCACCAGCTCCAAACCACGGTCTGGGTTGAGCAGCTGTGTGACTGTGGGCAAGTCACTTCACTTCTCTGTGCCTCAGTTACCTCATCTGTAAAATGGGGATTAACTGTGAGCCTCACATGGGACAACCTGATTACCCTGTATCTACCCCAGCGCTTAGAACAGTGCTCTGCACATAGTAAGCACTTAACAAATGCCCTCATTCTTCTTCTTCTTGAGCACTGCTGAGCTGTGGGGAGGGAGATTCAAGCTTCCCTGTTGACCTCGCAGTCCAAGGCGGCCCCGCAGTGCAGAGAGGGGGCTCCCCAATGATTTGATGCTTTGGGGCCCCCACTCACCCAGGCCACATGGCTCTAAGATGGAGCTCGGGCCCCGCGGTAAAGATCAACTGAACGTTAGAGGAGGAACTAAGAGCGATGGACAGAGATAATTGGAGAACAAGGATGCCAACTTCGTGCTCAACTGCCAATGAGAAGCCAGAGAAATTGACGGACAGCACGGGCAACGATGTGGGTAGGCTCCTGTGGGAGCATCTCCTGGAGGCCCAAGGGGAGCTGCCTGTGTCAGCTAAAGGCAGATTTATGTGCTAAAAGATCTGTTAAAAGCCTGCCTATGTGATCTACCTGTGCCCAGTATATAGATGGCCCAGCCCACGGGACACTCAACTGCAAGAGTGGCTCCATTTCCAAACCCCCGTGACCAGGTGCATTGAGATGGAGAACCACAGGCACAACATCTAGATTCCAGACTTAGGTAGAGCCCCTTCAGGAGGGGAGGGTAAAAGAGCCCAGTAGTAACCTTGTCAACTTCGAGGAGATTGTGGTTGGACTACTGGGGCAAAGGTTTTAGGTTTTTTATGGTATTAGTTAAGTGTTTCCTAAGTGTCAAACATTGTACTAAGCGCTGGGGTAGATAAAAGATTCTCAGATTGGACACATTCCTTGTCCCAGTGGGGGTTTACTATCTAAGAAGAAAGGAGTAGGATTTGACACCCATTTTATAGAGGAGGAAACTGAGGCTCAGAGAAGTTAAGTGAACTGCCAAAGGCCACATAGCAGAGAAATGGTGGAGCTGGGATTAAAAGCCATCTCATCTGTCTCCTGGGCCCAGGCTATTTACAGTAGGCCAGATGCTTCTTTAAGTTGCGTATGTGGGTAATGAATGGGGAACTAGAAGTTAATCTCTTTTAGTCATACAGCCCAGGATTTGAGGAAGTCTCTGTCTCTCTCCCTCTCTCTCATCAACCCTTTCTTCTTTCCAGCCACACCAAAGCTGGAGCTTTGAAAGGGGTCTCCCAGAGTGGTGGAAAGAGACAGTCAAAATGGGGTAGGAGGAGAGGGAGCCCAGGAGATGGGAGTGTCCCCAGGCCCATCAGATAAGGCCAGCCAGGACTTAGGCCAGGCAGGGAATTCCTGGATTACACTGTGGAGAAACAAGTTGTCCTTTTCCTGCCTGCAAGGTGGTGGTGTAGGATGGAGCCTTGGAGAGTCCCTGCCTGATGTCTTTTCATTTTAATCTGTTTGTTACCAATGACCCAGAGCCGGATATTCAGACCCGATCTGATGCAACCCACAGAAACCTTCGAGCATTTTTTAGTGGTATTTATAAAGTGCTTTCTATGTACCAGACACTTTTCTAAGCACTGGCTTAGATGCAAGCAAATCAGATTGAACACAGTCCCTGCCCGAAATAGGGCTCACGATCTTATTCCCTATTATCTAGTTTGGGGCTTCTGAAGCCCAGAGAAGTGAAGTGACTTGCCCAAGGTCACACAGAAGACAATCTGCGGAGCTGGGATTAGAACTCAGGTCCTTCTGAATCCCAGGCCTTTGTTCTACCCACTACACCATGCTGCTTCTCTGATTCAACAAATGACTGTGAGCCCCATGGGGGATAACCTGATGACCCTGTATCCACCCCAGCGCTTAGGACAATGCTCTGCACATAGTAAGTGCTAACAAATACCAACATTATTATTAACTTGAATGACAGTTTACACTAAACTAAGGCATAGAGGCTCCCAAATGTCTGGGATAAGTGACATCACTTGATCTCCCAGAGGATAAGATAACTGGTGGCTGGGGTTAATTTGGCCCCCATTAACTTCGACCTAGCAGACCAAGACTGTGTCCCAGATCCATCATGGGAGACTCCCCAAGCCCAAAAAGAAAGCTTCAGATGGGCTAATCTGTCCTCTACACAGGCAGATACTCTCTTGGAGGGAAGTTTTTTTTTTTTTTTATGGTATCTGTTTTGCTCTTACTATGTGCCAGGCATTGTCCTAAGCTCTGGGATAGATACAAGCTAATCAGGTTAGACACAGTCCATATCCCATATAGGACCCATGATCTTAATCACCATTTTACAGATGAGGTAACTGAGGCACAGAGAAGTGAAGTTCCTTGCCCAAAGTCACAAAACAGATATGTTGAACCCAGATCCTTCTGACTCCCAACCCGGTGCTTTATTCAGGCGGCCATGCTCTTCCTGAAAACAATTGTCACAAAACCCCCGTGGTTGGACCAGGTAGTGGCTTTATGTTCTTTCCACACCAACTGGGGCTGGGGAAGATCCCCCCGTATATTGGCTCCCCTCTTCTAAACCATGGGCAAGTGGGGGTGTTGTTCCCCATCGTAATGAATCTACCCAAACCATGAGCAATTGGTCATAGGCTCATGTTGCCCAAAATGTATTGCATTGCCCTTACTGACACTGATGCTCACCTGTCACTATTCTGGCCTTCCACTCAAGCTGAACAAGCTTTCCCTGTAGGTTCTCCCATCGACCTTGCAGGCCAAATGAAGCAGCGTTTACTGCCAACACCAGAAAGGCCTCTCCCAGGCCATGACCAGTAGGATTGAGAATGAACAGTTGGGGCTGTCTTTGCTGACATGTGCTGTTAGACTGTGGGTTTCTACCTTTCAGAAGACCTCCTGATGGCCCATGGTCAGTCTTGATAAAGAAATGATGCCTCCCTATCCAGATCTGACCCCGAGCTGCTGCCTCAGAAACCATTAGCCAAGCTTGCCCGCTGCGCCCCAGGACCTGAGGCCCCACAGCCCCCCTCTAGACTGTGAGCATATTGTGGGCAGGGAATGTGTCTACCAATTCTTTTGTATTGTCCTCTCCCAAATGTTTACTGCAGTGCCCTGTACATAGTAAGCACTCTAAATGCAATTGATTGATTGAATGGGACATCAGAGCAGCTGACATTCTGTGAACTTGTGGTCCTGGGTAGAAGGGGGTCTGACTCCAGAGGCCACAATTGCTCCCAAGAACCCCTTCTGTGATAGAGTTTCCATAGGCTGTGGTTGTTTCTGGAGTTTCAAGGAGAGACCAATCAGTAGCAGAAACAGCCATCCTCCGCATGCCCTGGGCCCAGGGAGAATAATAACTATGGTATTTGTCAAGTGCTTATTATGTGATAAGTACTGTTCTAAGCGCTGGGGTGGATACAAGGTAATAATCATTTTGTCCCATGTGGGGCCCACAGTCTTTATCCCCATTTTACAGATGAGGTAATAGAGACATAGTGACTTGCAAGTGACTTGCCCAAGGTCACACAGAAGACAAGTGGCAGAGCTGGGCTTAGAACTCATGTCCTCTACCTCACAGCTTGTGTTATTTCCACTAAGCCACTCAGATTCAGGAGAAAGTAAATGGGGTAGAAATGGTTTCTGGGCCTGAGGCCTCAGAGTCATAGCCTCCCATTTTGCTAAAGGTGCTGAAGGAGATGGTGAAGTGCAAAGGGTTTGCACACTGAATTAGAGTGTATTTACATCAGCCGTGGTGATGGCTGCTTATGGAGAGGCAGCCTTCCTAGATTTGTGATAGGATTTCTTGACTCTATTTATTGCCATTGTTCTTGTCTGTCTGTCTCCCCCAATTAGACTGTAAGCCCATCAAACGGCAGGGACTGTCTCTATCTGTTGCCAACTTGTTCATTCCAAGCACTTAGTACAGTGCTCTGCACATAGTAAGCGCTCAATAAATACTATTGAATGAATGAATGATAGAGAGGTTTGGACTGCCCAAGATGGTTTTGGTCCAACCTTTCACTGGGACTTTACTTTGAGCATGACATATGTAACAAATAGCAACAATTTTTATGGTACTTTGACTATGGCAAACCTTACTAAAGAGGTTCCTGGGTTGAAGGATTTTTTTTATGGACAATTAAACCAATAAAATACCCAGAAGCCATTGTCTTGAAGGAATTCTGGGTGTCAACCTTTAAAACTTCATTTCTTGAACTTTCTGGAAGATGATGCTCAGAAATTTCTTCCTTGAAGATACCGTCTGTGCACCATTTTTCCCTATGTCTCTCCTGAGTTTCAGTATGTATAACACCACATATGCTGTGGCCCAGGGGCTCCAGGAGTTGCTCCTGTCCAGCTCATTCTTGGAATCTCAGCAAAATGGGGACTGTCTGGTGCCTCATCCATGGCAGATTACATTCCCTGGCTGGCTGAGGGAGCAGCACAATCATTGTTCTTTAATGAGAGTTTACTGTTTGCAGAGCATAGTCCTGAGCACTTAGGAGAGTACATTAGAGCACACATTCCTTCTCTGCTAGGAGCTTTCAGAACAGAGGCCTTAATTGGAGGGAGGGCTCTGCAGAAGTTCTGAAGTGCAGGGCCTCATCAAAACTTGTACCTCTAGAGAAGCCTCCTTCATTATTCTCTGACATACACAGGGCTGGGTTTGGAAACTGAGTCCTAGAAATCAATGCACTGAAATAAAATTATAGGTGAAAAAGAGGAAGAACACTTCCCAAGTGTAAGAAGTTCTTTTTGGGAAACTGGTTAAACTGTAACTAAGGTACGGCCAATAAAATTAGTTTGTTTTAATTAGAGTCAGTTGTGTATCAGCTGGCCCAGCCATTCCATTCCTTTGTACATTATCTTAGTAAAATCACTCATCATATCCCAACTGGATTACTGCATCAGCATCCTTTCTGATCTCCCAACCTCCTGTTTCTCCCGATTTCCATATATACTTCACTCTGCTGACCCGATTATCTTTCTAGAGAAACACTCTGGGCATGTCACCCCCCTCCTCAAAAATCTCCAGTTGTTGCCTATTAACCTTCATATCAAGTAAAAACTTCTCACTATTTGCTTGTCTATCACCTTGTCCCCTCTTTCCTTTCTTCCCTTCCCTCCTACTGCCCAGCCTGCACAATCCACCCCTCTGCTGCTATCCTCCTCACTGTGCCTCGTTCTCACCTGTCCCTCCATCAAGCCCTTCCCCACATCGTACCTCTGGCCTGGAATGCCCTCCCTTCTCACATCTGCCAAACTATCCCACTTCAAAGCCCTACTGAAAGTTCAACTCCTCCAGGAGGCCTTCCCAAGCTGAGAGCCTCCCTTTTCATCTGCTCCTCCTCTCCTCCCCATTGCCCTGACTCCCTCCCTCTGATCTACTCTCTCCCTGCCACACAGCACTTATGTATATATGCACATATTTATTATTCTATTAATTTTATTAATAATGGTTATCTAGCTATAGTTCTATTTATTTATATTGATGCTATTGATGCCTGTCTACTTGTTTTGTTTTATTTCCTTGTCTGTCTCCCCCTTCTAGACTGTGAGCCCCTTGTTGGGTAGGGATTGTCTCTGTTGCTGAATTCTACTTTCCAAGAGCTTAGTACAGTGCTCTTTCACACAGTAAATGCTCAATAAATTTGATTGATTGAATGAATGAATAAATGAATGAACCGCCTCCCCTCTTCCTTCCTTAACAGTCATCTTCATTTCTTTGCTCTCCAACTGGCTTCTCCCCCATTATTTTCCCACATGCCCATGTCTCCCCTATCCTAAGAAACCCTCCCTTAACTCTGCAACATCCCCCATCCTAGTTATTGCCCCATCTGATTCCTATCATTCTTCTTCATACCCCTTGAATGAGTTGTATATGTTAGCTGTCTCAAATTCCTCTCCTCCAATTCTTGTTTTGACCCCCTCTGATCTGGCTTCCATTCCCTTCACTCCACAGGAATAGATGGGATAGATACAAGTTGATCAGGTTGGACCCAGTTCCAGGTAGGGCTCACATTTTAAGTCGGAGAGAGAACTGGTATTGAATCCCTATTTTATAGTTGAGGAAGCTGAGGCACAGCAAACTTCAATGACTTGCTGATGATCACATTGAAGACAACTGGCAGAGCAGAATTAGAGCCCAGGGCTTCTAGTCCACTCTTTTCATTAGCCCACCCAGCTTCCCTCATGTTGTTTATGGTATAATGAAAGCATGAGACAGGCACAAATAGTGCACAGTAAGAACAGGTAAGTATAGTAAGATAAGTGCACAGGCATATACATAAGTGGAAACAACAAATGTATTGAAACCATGAATATTTGGAATTAAAAAAACCTAAAAACACTTGGAGTGGCTAAAGATGGCTAACAAGATGATTTGGTAGGGAGGTGGGATTAGCTGCTGAAGCGTTCCTTAAGTTTATGAGGGATATCTTTTGGGAACAGGTGAATCTTTATTCCTGAACCTTCTCATTCCCTTGTCACTGTACGTCATAAAGAGTGGAATAATGGCTGAGTAGGTGAATCCCAAAATCATGTGGCTGTCCATTAACAGCGGAGAATTATTTTTCATGCTCATTGTAACACTCGGCATGACTGTTGTCCATAGAGGAGAAAATAGAGCATGGTCAGAGCAATGACTTTCTTGACAACTCTGATCTCTGGCATCATCCGGGGGAGTGGCTTGGTCAATGAAGGTGCTGGACTCTCCAGTAGTGTCTGTGCAGGACAAAAACCATGTAGCCACTGGCTACACTCATGAGTTCCACAAAGAATAAGTCCTGGAAGGAGAGCACAAGTGCAATTACAAGAGTAGTAACTGCACTCACATGAACCTATAAGCAATATTTGAGATCCAGTATGATTTGAGAGCCTCTACTGTTTGGGGGGCCTCTAACGTCCTTGGATTGGCTTTGTCAAAAGCAAAGATGGACCGACAATAAATGACACCAGTGGAATTAAAAAGAGACATAAAGAATACATACAAGAACTACACCAGAAAGATGGCCATGTCCAAGAAGTATTGGAAGAAGTTCCTTTTGAATTAGAGCCACTCATTTTGGAAAGGGAAGTTTGATCAGCTTTACACTGCTTTGCCAAAAATTAGGCACCTGATTTTGCTGATGATACAACCCTACTAGCAGAAAGTGAAGAAGATTTGAAGGGCTTATTATGAAAAGTTAAGGAACAGTGCAAAAAGATGGGCCCATATTTGAATGTCAAGAAAACAAAAATCATGACAACTGGAAGTTTTAACACATTTGTGGTGAGAGAGAATATTGAGATGGTTGACAATTTACTACATGTAAGTCTATAGGAAAATTTACCCAGTGATATTTGTTAAAATACACCCAGGTTTTCAAGGAATGTACGGTAGAGTATCATGGACTCTGACGTTTTAGGATTGAGGACTGAGGACAAATATGGTGGGGTCGAATTGAATATGTTGGAGGCCTCAGCAAGTTGGCAAGTTGGTTTTTAACCAAGTTTAGCACCTCCCTCATTGGAATTGGGCGGTTTAGCAAAATATTCTGCATGGTAAGCTTCTGAGGCAGGATGATTCACTACTCTCTGAAACCAAGTTAATAAGGCCATCAGCAAAGTCAGAAGGACCTGGGTTCCAATCCCAGCTCTGCCACTTGTCCGCTGTGGGACCTTGGACAAGACACTTGATTCTTCTAGGCCTCAGTTACTACATCTGTAAAGTGAGGATTAAGATGTGAGCCCCATGTGGGACAGGGACTGTGTCCAACCTTTTTAGCCTCTATCTACCCCGGTGCTTCACACTTAGTAGTCTTACACCTAGTAATCTTTTAACAAGTACCATAATTGTTATTTATTATTGTTACTTTCACTGGACCATCCCATGAAATGTTAAATCCCTGACAATAGTGCCTAGGGATATGCCACCCCACTCCTCAAGAAAACTCTAGTAGTTGCCCATCCACGTCCTCATCCAATAAAAACTCCTTCCCATTGGCTTTATAGCACTCCAACATATTGCCCTGTCCTACCTCACCTTACTACTCTCCTTCTACAACCCAGCCCACACACTTCTCTCCACTAGTGCTAACCTTCTCACTATGCCTCAAACTCACCTACCTCACTGTCAACTCCTAACCCACATCCTGCCTCTGGCCTGAAACACCTTTCCTCTTCAAATCCTACACACAATTACTCCCCCGCCCCCACCCAACAAAACCTTATTGAAGACCCAAAAGGCCTTCCCAGACTAAGCCACCCTTTTCCTCTTCTCCCACTCCCTTCTGCATCACCCTGACCTGCTCCCTATATCCTCCCCCCTCCCAAACCCACAGCAGTTATATACACAAATCTCTTTCTTTCTTTCTTTCTTTCTTTCTTTCTTTCTTTCTTTCTTTCTTTCTTTCTTTCTTTCTTTCTTTCTTTCTTTCTTTCTTTCTTTCTTTCTTTCTTTCTTTCTTTACATTTTTGTCTGTCTTGCCCCCTCTAGACTGTAAGCTAATGGGCCGGAAGTATGTTTGCTTACTGTTGTATCGTATTTTCCCTTAGTGCTTAGTAAAGTGTTCTACACGCAGTAAATAATAAATACGATTGAATGAATGAATGTGACAAGTCTCCCTTCTGTCAATTAGGCCCTAATTCAGGGATCTGTAACCTTTTTGTACTGAAGAGTCAATGGAAATTAAATCTTTGCTGGGCATAGAGCCAGCCATAAAATGTAAACAGAAAATTAGAGGGAGAAAGAGAAAAGGGAAAAAAAAGGAAAGGGATGCTGTTAGTCAGGACCCCAAGTGATTCTTCCCCCTGTTCTCCACTTGCCAGTTGTATTTGGATACTAACCCAGAGCAAATTTAAATTGTCCAACATTAAGCGACAGTGTTATGTGACTAAAGCTGAGTTTATTACCTGAGTTCCCTGGTAGTCCCTTGTCCCCCAGCAGAGAGGCCCCTAAGAATGATGCTATAGAAAAACCCCTGTAAGAAAGAACCAAAGGCTCCTCTGAAAAAACAAAACAAAACAAAAAAATTTCTTTCCATCACATAGGCTCACATTTTAATCCCCATGATTTGCCTAAGAGCTAGCCAGAGGGCCCTCAATGTTGGTCACTTCTCTCTTCACCCACCAGGTCTACTGCACTGGCTTAGTGTTGTACCTAGTGTTTCCAAGTCTTTACTGAAAAATCATCATCTTTGCTTCAGTGGTTGTCTGGTCACTATTGTGAAACCACAGGTTAGCTTACAGGTGGAAATAGCACCTACACTAACAAGTCTCTCTCAATATTTTCTCCAGGTCTCCACTGCTCTTTGCCCCAAATCCACTTGACTTGCTGCTATCTGGGGAAACTGGTATCCCTGGAAATAGGGAAGCTCCCTCATCAGGAGCATCTAATCGTTACTCCTTTCCTTTCTCAACAGAAGCGGGGAGGTGGGAGGGGGGAGCAGAGAGAAACAGAACTACTAGCCTCCCTGCCCCCAAAGCCCAAAACCTTGGCTTTATCCTTGACTAATCTCTCTCACTAAACCACAGAGTCTATCTGTGACCAAATCCTATCACCTCTGTCTTCACATTGCTAAAATCCACTCTTTCCTATCCATCCAAACTGCTACTATGCTGATCCAAGCACTTGACCTAACCTACCTAGGTCCAAAGCCTTATTAAAATCACATCTCCTCCAAGAGGTCTTCTCTAAATAAGACCCCATATTCCCTACTCCTTCTCCTTTCCAGGTTACCCTTGTATTTAGACGTGTATCCTGTAATCACCCCACCTGTCCTATGAGTCAACACCTTACCCTGGCAGAAGAATTTGTCTACACCATGAAGCTTAGAGAGCTTATG
The DNA here is from genome assembly GCF_004115215.2 of Ornithorhynchus anatinus. Taxonomy (NCBI): domain Eukaryota; kingdom Metazoa; phylum Chordata; class Mammalia; order Monotremata; family Ornithorhynchidae; genus Ornithorhynchus; species Ornithorhynchus anatinus. The sequence goes on from NC_041739.1 coordinate 45,088,714, forward strand.
CCATTGAGAGATATTCTTGCTAGGGTTACCCATAATGTAAAGGTCTAAACAGAAGTGTCAGACAGAATTGATTCACCTGTGATGGGCAGCAGCGGCATGTGATTGCAGCGGCAGTGATTTAATTTCCTTTGACTCTTCAGTACAAAAAGGTACTTCTGACCATGACATCAATTTTCCCACACAATTGGGAGCCTCTATGCCTGAATTTAGTGTACACTGTCATTCAGGATCATTTGTTGAATTAGAGAAACAGCATGGTGTAGTGGGTAGAGCAAAGGCCTGGGATTCAGAAGGACCTGAGTTCTAATCCCAGCTCCGCAGATTGTCTTCTGTGTGACCTTGGGCAAGTCACTTCACTTCTCTGGGCTTCAGAAGCCTCAATCTAGAAAATTGGGAATAAGATCGTGAGCCCTATTTCGGGCAGGGACTGTGTTAAACCTGATTAGCTTGCATCTAAGCCAGTGTTTGGCAAAGTGTCTGATACATAGAAAGCACTTTATATATGTCATTAAAAAAATCCTCGAAGGTTTCTGTGGGTTGCATCAGATCGGGTCTGCATACCCAGTTCTGGGTCATTGGTAACAAACACATTGAAAATGAAAAGACATCAGGCAGGGACTCTCTGGGGCTCCCACCTACACTACCACCTTGCGGGCAGGAAAAAGTCAACTTCTTTCTCCACATTGTGATCCAGGAATTCCCTGCCTGGCCTAAGTCCTGGCTGGCCTTATCTGATGGGCCTGGGGACACTCCTGTCTCCTGGGCTCCCTCTCCCCCTACACCATTTTGACCGTCCCTTTCCACCACTGGGAGACCCCTTTAAAAGCTCCAGCTTTGGTGTGGCTGGAAAAAAGAAAGCATTGGAGAGAGACGGAGAGAGGCAGTGACTTCCTCAATTCCTGGGCTGTATGACTAAAAGAGATGAACTTCTAGTTCCTCATTCATTACCCACATAGGCAATTTAGAGAAGCATCTGGCCTACTGTAAATAGCCTGGGCCTAGGAGTCAGATGAGCTGGCTTTTAATCCCAATTCCACCATTTCTCTGTTATGTAGCCTTTGGCAGTTCACTTAACCTCTCTGAGCCTCAGTTTCCTCATCTATAAAATGGGGGTCAAATCCTACTCCCTCCTTCTTAGATGGTAAACCCCCACTGGGACAAGGAATGTGTCCAATCTGAGAATCTTTTATCTACCCCAGCGCTTAGTACAATGTTTGACACTTAGGAAACACTTAACTAATACCATAAAAAACCTAAAACCTTTGCCCCAGTAGTCCAACCACAATCTCCTCGAAGTTGACAAGGTTACTACTGGGCTCTTTTACCCTCCCCTCCTGAAGGGGCTCTACCTAAGTCTGGAATCTAGATGTTGTGCCTGTGGTTCTCCATCTCAATGCACCTGGTCACGGGGGTTTGGAAATGGAGCCACTCTTGCAGTTGAGTGTCCCGTGGGCTGGGCCATCTATATACTGGGCACAGGTGGATCACATAGGCGGGCTTTTAACAGATCTTTTAGCACATAAATCTGCCTTTAGCTGACACAGGCAGCTCCCCTTGGGCCTCCAGGAGATGCTCCCACAGGAGCCTACCCACATCGTTGCCCGTGCTGTCCGTCAATTTCTCTGGCTTCTCATTGGCAGTTGAGCACGAAGTTGGCATCCTTGTTCTCCAATTATCTCTGTCCATCGCTCTTAGTTCCTCCTCTAACGTTCAGTTGATCTTTACCGCGGGGCCCGAGCTCCATCTTAGAGCCATGTGGCCTGGGTGAGTGGGGGCCCCAAAGCATCAAATCATTGGGGAGCCCCCTCTCTGCACTGCGGGGCCGCCTTGGACTGCGAGGTCAACAGGGAAGCTTGAATCTCCCTCCCCACAGCTCAGCAGTGCTCAAGAAGAAGAAGAATGAGGGCATTTGTTAAGTGCTTACTATGTGCAGAGCACTGTTCTAAGCGCTGGGGTAGATACAGGGTAATCAGGTTGTCCCATGTGAGGCTCACAGTTAATCCCCATTTTACAGATGAGGTAACTGAGGCACAGAGAAGTGAAGTGACTTGCCCACAGTCACACAGCTGCTCAACCCAGACCGTGGTTTGGAGCTGGTGGCAGCTTGTGGGGAAGATGACCAATGGGGAAGAACCTTTAGCCCTTGGGCAAGGCTCCTTGATCGAAGCCACCTGAGCAATTCCCTGAGGCAGCAAAGGCTCTGTGCATGGGGCTCTGTGTTAGAGACCAGGGAGGGCTCACCTCTCTGCCTCAGAGCATAAGCCTCAGGAGGGGAAGAGTAACAGTGTTGTCTATAGTGATGGGAGAGTCACGGGGCGGACAGGGTTTGAGTGAAACAATAAGGAGTTCTGTTTTCAAAACCTTATGTTTGAGGTGATGGTAGGACATCCAAGTAGAGATGTAAGGCAGAAGGAAATGCGAGACTGCAGAGGGGAAGAGAGATCAGAGGTGGACATGTAGATTAGGGATTCATCTGCATGCAAGTGGTAGTTGAGGTTGTGTGAGAGAATGAGTTTTCCAAGGGAGTGAGAGTGTAAGTGGAGAAAAGAAGGGGACCCAGAACTGAATCTGGAGGGGCACTCACAGATGGCAGGTGGAAGGCAGAGGAGGGGACCATGAGAGAGACTGAGAACGAGTGGCCAGTGGCATGGGAGGAGAACCAGGACAGGAGTCTTTCAGTGAAGCCAAGGTTGGTTGATGTTTCCAGGAGAAGGGACAGTGTCGAAGGCAGTTTAGAGGTTGAGCAGGATTAGGGGCAAGTAGAGACAGTTGGATTTGAGAAGAAGGAGATCATTGATGACCTCTGAGGTGGCGATTTCTGTGGAGTGAAGGGGACAGAAGCCAGATTGGAGGGGGTCAAGGGGAGGGTTAAAGGAGCGGAACTTGAGACAGTGGGTGTAGGCAACTCCCTCAAAGACTTTGGAGAGGAATGGTAGGAGGGAGATGTGGTGATAATGGGAGGGAGCTGTGGGGCCAAATGAGGGTTTTTCTAGAGTAGAAGAGACATGAGCATGCTTGAAAGCAGTGGATAAGAAGCCACTGGAGAGCGAACAGTTGAAGATAGTAGTCAGGAAGGGAAGAATGTAGGGGCAAGTGTTTTAATAAAGTGCAAAGGGTTGAGTTTGGAGGAGTAGTTTGAGGGAGTGAATTTTGAGAGAATCCAGGAGATCTCTTTACATACTGCTGGGAAGGATGGGAGAGTTGAAGAAGGGGCAGGAGGGGTGAAGAAGTGGAGAGGAGGAAGGGAGATTTTAGGGAGATCACACCTGGTGGTTTCAATTTTCTCAATAAAGAAAGAGGCCAGTTCATTAGGGGCAATGATTATTGGAGTGGAGGGAGGACTTTGAAGAGGGAGTTAAACAACTGGACCAACTGGCAATAAAAATGGGCCTGGTTATTAATAAAGATAGAGAGATAATTTTTCCAGGAAGAGGAGAGTGCAGAGTTAAAGCATGCAAGGATGAACTTGATCCAGAGAAATGATCCAGGCAGCATCAGATCAGGGCAGGAGATGTAGATTTGAGAAGCACCCAAATAGGGGTGTAGTTGAAGCCATGAGCGCAAAAGATTTCTCCAAGAGAGTGAGTATAGATGGAGAGTATAAAGAAACCCAGAACTGAACCTTGAGGGATGCCCACAGTTAGGGGGTGGGATGCAGAGGAGGAGTCCATGAAAGAGAATAAGGAGAGACCAGGGAGATAGGAGGAGAACCAGAAGAGGGCAGTGTCAGTGAAAGCAAGCTTGGATAATATTTCCAGGCAAAGCAGGTGGTTGACAATGTCAAAAGCAGATGAGAGGTCGAGGAAGATTAGGGTGGAATAGGGACTGTTGGATTTGGCAAGAAGAGAATTATGATATTTGAGAAGTAGGTTTCTTTGATCCACATTCTGTGGACTTGTGGTCCTGCTAGAAGGGGGTCTGACTCCAGAGGCCACAATTGCTCCCAAGAATCCCTTCTATGTTAGAATTTCAATAAGCTGTGGTTGTCCCTGGACTTTCAAGGACAGACCAATCTCTAGCAGAAACAGCTATCATCCACATGCCCTGGGCCCAGCGAGTATAATAACTATGGTATTTGTTAAGTGCTTATTATGTTCCAAGCACTGTTCTAAGCACTGGGGTGGATACAAGGTAATAATCAGTTTGTCCCGCGTGGGGCTCACAGTCTTAATCCCCATTTTACAGATGAGGTAATTAATGGAGGCAAAGTGACTTGCAAGTGAATTGAACAAGGTCACACAGAAGACAAGTGGCAGAGCTGGGCTTAGAACTCATGTCCTCTACCTCACAGCTTGTGTTATTTCCACTAAGCCACTCAGATTCAGGAGGAAATAAATGGGGTGGAAATGGTTCCTGGGCCTGAGGTCTCAGAGTCATAGCCTCCCATTTTGCTAAAGGTGCTGAAGCAAATGGTGAAGTGCAAAGGGTTTGCACACTGAATTTGAGCATATTTACATCAGCTGTGGTGATGGCTGCCTATGGGGATTCAGCCTTCCTAGATTTGTGATAGAGAGTTTTGGACTGTCCATGATGGTTTTAGTGACACATTTCACTGGGACTTTACTTTGAGCGTGACGTATATAACAAATAGCTTCAATTTTTATGGTAATTTGACTATGGCAAACCTTGCTAAAGAGGTTCCTGGGTTGAAGGATTTTTTTTAATAGACAATTAAACCAATGAAATACCCAGAAGCCATTGTTTTAAAGGACTTCTGGTAGTCAGGATTTGACACTTGATTTCTTGAACTTTCTGGAAGAAAATATTCAGAAAATTCATCCTTGAAGATGTGCACCATTTTTCCCTAACGATGTCCCCTGAGTTTCAGTATGTATAACACCACATATGCTGTGGCCCAGGGGCTCCAGGAGTTGCTCCTGTCCAGCTCATGCTTGGAATGTCAGCAAAATGGGAACTGTCTGGTGCCTCATCCATGGCAGATTACATTCCCTGGCTGGCTGAGGGAGCAGCACAATCAGTGTTCTTTAATGAGAGTTTACTGTTTGCAGTAAACACATTCCTTGTCTGCAAGGAGCTTTCAGAACAGAGGCCCTAATAGGAGGGAGGGTTTTGCTGAAGTTCAGAAGTGCAAGGCCTCAACAAAACATGTACCTCTTAGAGAAGCCTCCTCCATTATTCTCTGACATACACAGGGCTGGGTTTGGAAACTGAGTCCTAGAAATCAATGCACTGAAATAAAATTATAGGTGAGAGAAAGGAGGGACACTTCCCAAGTGTAAGAAGTTCTTTTTGGGAAACTGGTTAAACTGTAACTAAGGTACGGCCAATAAAATCATTTTGTTTTAATTATGGTCAGTTGTGTATCAGCTGGCCCAGCCATTCCATTCCTTTGTACTTTATTTTAGTACAGTCACTCATCATATCCGAACTGGATTACTGCATCAGCATCCTTTCTGATCTCCCAACCTCCTGTTTCTCCCCATTTCCATATATACTTCACTCTGCTGACTCGATTACCTTTCTACAGAAACACTCTGGGTATGTCATCCCCCTCCTCAAAAATCTCCAGTTGTTGCCTATTAACCTTCATATCAAGCAAAAACTTCTCACTATTGTCTTCAAAGCTCTCTATCACCTTGTCCCCTCTTACCTCACTTCCCTTCTCTCCGTCTACAGCCCAGTCAGCACACTCCACTCCTCTGCTGCTATCCTCCTCACTTTGCCTCGTTCTCGCCTGTCCTTCCATCGAGTCCTGGCCCACGTCCTACTTCTGGCCTGGAATGCCCTCCCTTCTCACAACTGCCAAACTAGCACACTTCCCCCCTTCAAAGCCCTACTGAAAGTTCAACTCCTCCAGGAGGCCTTCCCAGACTGAGCCCCCCCCTTTTCAGCTGCTCCTCTTCCCCTCCCCATTGCCCTGACTCCCTCCCTCTGATCTACCCTCTCCCTGCCCCACAGCACTTGTGTATATATGCGCATATTTATTATTCTATTCATTTTATTAATAATGTTTTTATATCTAAAGTTCTATTTATTTATATTGATGCTATTGGTGCCTGTCTACTTGTTTTGTTTTATATTCTTGTCTGTCTCCCCCTTCTAGACTGTAAGCCCCTGTTGGGTAAGGATTGTCTCTGTTGCTGAATTGCACTTTCCAAGCGCTTAGTACAGTGCTCTGCACACTGTAAATGCTCAATAAATTTGATTAATTGAATGAATTAATAAATGAACTCCCTCCCCTCTTCCTTCCCTAACAGCCATTTTCATTTTTTTGTTTTCCACTGGTCATTGGCTTCTTCCCCCTTGCTTTCCCACATGCTCATGTCTTCCCTATCCTAAGAAACCCTCCCTTAATCCTGCAGCCTGCTCCCTCCTCCAGCCCCCACCCCCACCCCAGTTATTTCCCCATCTCATTCCTACCATTCTTCTTCAAACCCCTTGATGAGCTGTTTATATCAGCTGTCTCAAGTTTCTCTCCTCCAATTCTGGCTTTGAACCCTTCTGATCTGGCTTCCATTCCTTTCACTCCACAGGAACTGCCCTCTCAAAGGTCAAAAATCATCTCCTTCTTGCCAAAGCCAATGGTCTCTATCCCATCCTAATCCTCCTCCATCTCTCAACTGCCTTTGGACACTGTCGACCACCCCCTACACCTGGAAATATTATCCAAACTTGGCTTCACTGATGCTATCCTTTCCTGGTTCTCCTCTTATCCTTCTGGCCATTCACTCTCAGTTTCCTCTGTGAGATCCTCCTCTGCCTCCCATCTCCTCATTGTAGGTGTCCCTCAAGGTTTAGTTCTGGGTCCCCTTCTATTCTCCATCTACACCAACTCCCTTGGAGAACTCGAAACTCTGATACCTTGATGTGCTGTCTCAAGGTGAACCAGGATGCCCACCATCTCAAGGTCAAATGCTATCTCGTTACTGCCCAAGTCAGCAAAATAAAACTCAGAAGCACAGTTGAGACACTACCTCTGCAACTAAAAGCACGAGATTGAGAGCCCAGGCCAGAAATACAGAAATTGTCTCTTGCCCCTGTACCAATCAAATTAAGAATGGAGAGTGGGGAAGCGGGAGATTAGATAAGCTGAGCCTGGAAGCTGAAATGGCCTGGAGGCACAGGTAATTAATACTTGTGGCCCCTAACCTTCTGGGTAGCAGATCGAGAATTACAGCAGCCAGCTGCGTGTCACCTCTGCCCAGGGGATGGAAAGCCTGTTCTGCCTGCACCAAGTGAGGAGTCGTGGGATGCGTGAGTGTTTCTCTGAATGCTGAAATTAGGCCACTTCACCATGTGCGTGTTATGCATAAATGTATTCCTCCTGAGTGTGAAGTGTTTGTGGGTGGTAGCTAACTGTCTCGCCACATGTGAGCGAGGCATAAGTAGAAGAGAAGGCTAAAGCATCTCTCCCCACCTTGCCCCCCGTCCTTTCTTCCCACTCTCTATGATCAGGTTACTGCTCTCAACTCCAACCTCTCTACTCATCTCAGCTCTTTTGCCCCCTTTCCCTCCGCCGCTCTCATTCCACTAACCCACAGTCCTGGGTCACTGACTCTGTCCGCCTCCTACGCTCTTTTGATCGAGCTGCTGAGCGCTGCTGGAGAAAGTCCAAGTACCAAGCTAACCTTATCCATTAAAATTTATCCTTTCCTGCCTTAATTCTGCCCTCTCCTCCCCCAGGTAAAACTTCTTTTCTTCCCTTATTGACACCCATGCCCGTCACCGCCACCATTTGTTCCGGACCTTTAATTCTCTCCTCAGGCCCCCTGTTCCTCCCCCTCCACCATCCCTCACCCCCAACTATCTGGCCACCTACTACATCAGGAAAATTAACACAATCAGGTCTGAACTCCCCAAAGTCACCCCTCCCCCTTCTGCTTCCCCCCCCCCATCAACCCTTTCCCCTACTGTCCCATATTTCCCTGCAGTATCCTCAGAGGAGATCTCCCTCCTCGCAAGTGCCACCCCCTCCACCTGTGCTTCGGACCCCATTCCCGCTCATCTTATAAAAACCATCGCCCCTTCCCTCCTCCCCTCCTTAACTTCTATCTTTAACTGCTCACTCTCCAATGGCTTCTTCCTCTCGGCCTTCAAACATGCCCATGTCTCCCCCATCTAAAAAAACCCTCTCTCGACCCCACTTCCCCTTCCAGTTATCGCCCTATCTTCCTACTACTCTTCCTTTCCAAACTCCTAGAATGAGTCATCTACATCCGCTGCCTAGAATTCCTTAACTCCAATTGTCTCCTGGACCCCCTCCAATCTGGTTCTGTCCCCTCCACTCTGCTGAGACTGCTCTCTCAGAGGTCACCCATGACCTCCTTCTTGCCAAATCCAATGGCTCCTACTCTATCCTAATCCTCCTTGACCTCTCAGCTGCCTTTAACAATGTAGACCATCCCCTTCTCCTCCACACCTTATCTCACCTTGGCTTCATGGACTCCGTCCTCTCCTGCTTCTCCTATTTTACTGGCCGTTCATTCTCGGTCAACTTCACAGGCTCCTCCTCCCTCTCCCATCCTCTAACTGTAGGAGTTCCTCAAGGGTCAGTTCTTGTCCTCCTTCTTTTCTCCATCTACACTCACTCCCTTGGTGAACTCATTCACTCTCACAGCTTCAACTATCATCTCTATGTAGATAACACACAATCTACATCTCTGCCCCTCTCCTCTCCCCATCCCTTCAGGCTCCTATCTCCTCCTGCCTCCAGGACGTCTCTACCTGGATGTCTGCGCGCCACCTAAATCTCAACATGTTCAAAACTGAGTTCCTTATCTTCCCTCCCAAGCCCTGTCCTCTTCCTGATTTCCCTATCACTGTGGATGGTACGACCACCCTTCGCGTCTCTCAAGCTCACAACCTTGGTGTCATCCTTGACTCAGCTCTCTCATTTACCCCACACATCCAATCTGTCACCAAGACCTGCCGGTCTCACCTTTATAATATTGCCAAGATCCACCCTTTCCTCTCCAACCAAATGGCTATCTTACTGGTACAGGCTCTCAGAATATCCCGGCTGGATTATTGTGTCAGCCTTCTCTCTGATCTCCCTTCCTCCTGTCTCTCCCTGCTCCAATCTATTCTTCATTCCACTGCCCAGATCATCTTCCTGCAGAAACTCTTTGGGCCTGTCACTCCCCTTCTTAAAAGCCTCCAGTGATTGCCCATCAACCTCCGCAAGAAACAAATACTTCTCCCTCTAGGCTTTAAGGCTCTCTGTCACCTTGACCTACCTCTCCTCCCTTTTCTCTTTCTACTGCCAACCCCATAGGCTCCGCTCCTCTGCCGCCCACCTCCTCACCATCCCCCGTCACCTACCCCACCGTCGGCCCCTGGGCCACATCCTCCCACTGTCCTGGAATGCCCTCCCCCCTCACCTCTGTCACACTTATTCTCTTCCCCTCTTCTAAGCCCTACAGAGAACTCACCTCCTCCAAGAGGTCTTCCCAGACTGAGCTTCCCTTTTTCCCTCTGCTCCCTCTGCTGCCTCTCGGCCCCCCCTTCACCTCCCCTCAGTTAATCCCCTTTCCCCTTCTTTCCCTCTTCTTCCCCTCTTCCTTTCCCTTCCCTCAGCACTTTGCTCGTCTGCTCATTTGTATATATTTTCATTACCCTATTTATTTTGTTAATGAGATGTACATCCCCTTGATTCTATTTATTGCTATTGTTTTTATCTGTCTGTCTCCCCCGATAAGACTGTAAGCCCATTAATGGGCAGGGATTGTCTCTATCTTTCCGAATTGTACATTCCAAACGCTTAATACGGTGCTCTGCACATAGTAAGAGCTCAATAAATACTGTTGAATGAATGAATGGAGATCATAGTTAAAGTCATGGGAACAAATGAGTTCACCAAGGGAGTGAGTATAGATGGAGAACTGAAGAGGGCCAAGAACTGACCCTTGAGGAACTGCCCTTGAGACCTTGAGGCACCACCATCCTGCTTGTTTCACCAGCCCATAACCTTGGCTCTAGCCTTGTCTCTTTCCTCTCATTCAACCCACATATTAAATCCATCATTAAATCTTGTTGGTCTTACCTTGACAACATCACCAAAATCCTGCCTATCCTCTTCATCCAAACTGCTACCACGTTAATACATTCACTCATCTCATTCTGCCTGGATTACTTCATCACCCTTCTTGCTGACCTCCCAGCCTCCTGTCTCTCCACATTCCAATCCATAATTTCCTCTGCTGCCAAGATCATTTTTCTACAGAAACGTTCAGAACATGTTTCCTCGTTCCCCAAAAAGTTCCAGTGGTGGCCTGCCAGCCCCTCATCAAACCTGACTTTAAAATACTCAGTCACCTTGCCTCCTCCTACCTCACCTCCCTACTTTCCTACTACTGCACACCCCACACACTTTGCTCCTCTAATGCTAACATGCTCACTGAGAGAAGCAGCATGGCTCAGTGGAAAGAGCACGGGCTTGGGAGTCAGAGGTCATGGGTTCAAATCCCGGCTCTGCCACTTGTCAGCTGTCACTTAACACTTACTGAACTTCTCTGGGCCTCAGTTATCTCAACTGTAAAATGGGGATTAAGCATAGGATAGACAACCCTTGGAGGATTTTGACGGGTTGGGTTCAGGATGGTTTTTCAGAAAAATGATTCGGGCAGCAGAGTGGAGTATGGCCTGGAGTGGGGAAAGGCTGGAGGCAAGGATGTCAGCAAGGAAGCTTAGCCAGTATTCAAAGTGGGATATGACAAGTGCTCGGACCTGTATAGTGGCAGTTTGTTTTGAAGATAGAGCCAACAGGAGTTGGTGACTGATTGGAGATGTGTATTAAAAGACAGAGAAAAGTTAAAAGACAGAGAAGAGTTTGAGGTTTGGGGTCCCTACATCCCCAGAGCACCGTGCACCAACAGACACCACCTGGTAATCACTGCCTCGTAAAACCACTGCCATGCCAGGCTTCAGGATCCTCTGTGAACTGAGCAGGAGCTCACTCCTCATGGTATCCGGGCTCTCCTCCCTTAACCAGCTCCCATGGAAAGATTCCCAGTCCTATGCTCTAATAATAATTAGTCATTATAGAATATGTTATGTGCTTACTATGTGCTGAAGAATGGGCTAAGCAGCTGGGGACAGAATAGATAATTATACTGGAAACTGTGTCCCCCATCGGGCTCACAGTATAGGGAGGAAGGGAGAAAAGGTATTTAATTCCCATTTTACAGATGAGGAAACAGGCACAGAGGGGTTAAGTGACTTATGCGGGGTCACCCAGCAGACCGGTGGCGGAGCCAATATTAGAACCCAGCTCCTTCTGACTTGAAGCTCAGACTCTACCCACTAAGCTTCACTGTTTCTCAGATCCTTGCATCAGAAACATTTATTATTTACATTACCAGCACAAATCTAGGGGTTAGGGAAATTGAGTAATCCAGGTCTCCTGGTCTGCAGGAGGCTCACAATGAAAGGAGGTGGGAGGGTCGACAGGAAAGATCCAATTCAAAACTGAAGTCCAAGTCACATGCAGTGACCCAAGTTTCCACAGATGAAAGTTTACTCCTGCAAGAGCCCTAGAATCCCTTTCCCCACATTCTCCTGAGCACAGTTCAGGATTCAAGGTCAACAAACCTGCTGCCCTCCAACTCAATCAATTTACTGTGTGCAGGGCAGTATACTAAACATTCTGGAGAAGACAACACAACATTACAACAAATTCCATACACACAATAAAGCAAATGGGAGTAATGTCATCAAGGAAGGCACGTTGGTATGTGTCCAAGTGGCCTTCTTTCCACAGCCAGAACCCTCCTCTGAGTCTGCGAGATTCCTGTCCCTACCATCACCCTGAAACCACCCACATTTCTGGGGCCCATCTGTAAAGCAACCATTTGAGTGGGGAATTGGAAGTGACTCAGCCTGGAGGATTCTGGGGAAAACTATCAGGGTTATGGGAGTGGATTGAAGATGTGGTCGTCTTTCTGCACAAGAGTAAAAGAGATTTCGTTCATTCAATAGTATTTATTGAGAGCTCACTATGTGCAGACCACTCTACTAAGCGCTTGGAAAGTACAATTCAGCTAAAGATAGAGACAATCCCCACCCAATGATGAGCTCACAGTCTAAACGGGAGAAGCAGATAGCAAAGCAAAACAGTACAAAACAAAAACAAGACAGCATCATCAAGATATGGGGATCAGTGTCCCAGAAGTCTGGTAGTGGTTGTAAATATCTTTATAGTTCACTTTCCAATGAAGTGGGAGCTCCTTGTTGGCCAAAAAAATGTGTCATTTCTTTATTCTGTGAAGAGCCCTGTATAGTGCACCTCTCAGTCTCTTGCCAGTAACAATAACTAGGGTATTCATTCATCACTTACTATATGCCAAACACCAAAGCAAGCGATGGGGTAGATATGACAATCAGGTGGAAAACAGCCCCAATCCCACATGGGGACTCATGGCCTAAGTAGCAGGGAGAATATGTAATTATTCTTCAATCCATTAGTGCTACGTATTGCACACTTTATTTGGGCAAAGCACTGTACTAAGCATGTGGGAAAATATGGTACAGATGGTAGGCATGATTCATGACACTCAATCCTCATTTTACAACTGAGGAAACTGAAGAAAAATGAAATTAAGTGATGTCTATTTGGACATGTCTACTTGAATGTCCTCCCTCACTTCAAACTTAACATGTCTAGAAAAGAACTCCTTGTCTTCCCACCCAAACCCTGTCCTCCCTTTAACTTTCCCATCACTATAGGTGGTACAACCAATCTTCCTGTCTCACAGGCCCATAACCTTGGTGTTATCCTTGACTCCTCTCTCTCATTTAATCTACATATTCAATCCATGACTAATCCAGTTTGCCCTTTCCTCCCCATCTGAACTGCTACCATGTTAATCCTATCACATATTCATATTGATTCAGTGATATTTATTAAGTGCTTATTGTGTGCAGAGCACTGTGCTAAGAACTTTGGAAATTACAATGCAACAGTAAACACTGACATTCCCTGCCCACAATGAGCTCACAGTCTAGAGGTGTGGAGAAAGAAATCAATTCAACTAAATACAACTACAGATATATACATAAGTGCTGGGGGCCTGGGAGGCAGGAAATAGCAAAGAGAGCAAGTCAGGATGATGCAGAAGGGAGTGGGAGATGAAATAAAGTGGGGCTTATTCTAGGAATGCCTCTTGGAGGAGATATGCCCTCAGTGAGTCTTTGAAGGGGGGGGAGTAATTGTTGTATTTGAGAGGGGAGGGCATTCCAGGCCAGAGGCAGGACATGGACCAGGGGTCAACAGTGAGACAGGTGAGATTGATGCACAGTGAGAAGGTTAGTACTAAAGGAGTGAAGTATGCGGGCTGAGTTGAAGAAGGAGAGAAACAAAATGAGATAGGAGAGGGCAAGGTGATGGGATGCTTTAAAGTCAATGGTGAGAAGTTTTTTCTGATACGGAGGTGGATGGGCAACCACTGGAGATTTTTGAGGAGAGGGGTGACATGTCCTGAACACTTTTGTAGAAAAATGATCCTGGGAGAGACATGGAATGGGGATAGACAGGAGGTTGAGAGGTCAGCAAGGAGTAATTTAGGCAGGATGAGTGATGAGTGATTGATGACATATCCCACCTTGATTACTATAGCATCTTCCTTGCTGACCTCCCAGCCTCCTGTCTCTACCCACTTCAGTCCATACTCAGCTGCCCAGATGATTTTTCTACAAAAAAGTTCATGACATGTTTCTGCACTTCTCAGGAACCTCCAGTCGTTGCCCATCTACCTCTACATCAAACAGAAACTCACCACCATTGGTTTTAAAGCACTCAATCACCTTGCCACCTCCTACCTCACCTTGCTACTCCTCTACTACAGCCCAGATTGCACACTTAGCTCCTCTAATGCCAACCTTCTCACTGTATCTCAAAATTGTCTATCGTGCAGCCAACCTCTTGCCCACATCCTGCCTCTGGCCTGGAATTTCATCCCTCTTCATATCTAACAGACAATACTCTCCTTCCACCCCTTCAAAGCCTTATTGAAGGCACATCTCCTTCAATAGGCCTTCCCTGACTAATCTCTCTTTACCTTTTCTTCAACTCCCTTCTACATAGCCCTGAATTGCTCCTTTTACTCATTCCCCCCATCCAGCCTCACTGTACCTATGTACATATCAGTAATTTATTTATTTATAGTAATGTCTGTCTTCCCCTCTAGATGGTAAGCTCAATGTGGGGAGGGAATGTATCTGCTGTACTGTTATATCATACTCTACCAAGCACTTACTCCAGTGCTCTGCACACAGTATGTGCTCAATGAACATAACTGACTGACTGACTGACTTATCCAAGGTCAGGCCACAGGGAAGAGACAGAGAGGGGATTAAAATCCAGGTCCCTAATTGCCAGGTCAATGCCCTTGCCAAAGGCCACACTCCTTCTTGTTAAGAGATCCTGTACCCATCATCAAGGAGCTTTACTCTCTGAGACATCAGGACAGACAGGGAAGCAGAGCCTCATGGGGCTCAGAGAGAATTTTAGCAGCTATGGATGGCCATACCCTCAGAGGTCTCCCCAGGATCCAAGTCGGGAAGACCTGAACCACAGGTGAAGTCGGAAGAGGAACCACAGATGATACAATCCATCCAGTCCTGCCTGTTTCCATCCAATTTGCCCATAGGTCTGTGGTTCAAGACTTGTGGTCTAGAGCTCAAGTTACAGCCAAGTTTGCTCTGAGAATGCAGGTGGACTCCACCTCGGTCCATGATGAGAAAGTGCCCTGAGCCTCCATCCAGGGCCCTCCCTTCAGCAGTGCAGGAGGTTCTCCCTGCCTGGGGAGGCAGGATGAGTCTGTGGGTCAGAGACAGGTGCAGGCTTGGTTGACCAGGGAGAGAGGGGCCTTGGCTGTTCAAGGTGAGAGGCAGGGCTGTCTCAGGGATGAATCCAGTCCTACAGGACACAGGAACCAGGACCGGCTCTGTTTGAGAACCATTTTGGTCTTGTACAGAGTGGTTTCTGTGCTGCATATCTGACACAAACCACATATTTCCTGACAGCGATCGAGCTTTACTTGTCCTCATCAGAAACCAAGGAATTTCTGGGTTCCTGTTTGTAGCCGGGGGAGCACAGAGCTGAGGGGTCCAGTTCAGGGGGACAGTTTATGAGAGAGAAGCCCGTGCACACTCATCCAGTGGACTCTGGACTCTGTTGTTAGAGAAAATGCAAGAAAAATAGAGCCTCTTTCCCAGACAGTGACGCTGGGGCAATGATGGTGTTGGTACAAGGTATGCTCAATGCAGGAAGCAGGGTGACCCTACAGCTGAGGTCAGGATATGGGGAGTCACTTCCTCTGAGAGGAATGTCCTGCCTGGCTACAGCACTCTCTGCTATGGGGACCAGGGAAAGGGTGTCTGGGTGGATCAGTCTGGCTCCGTGACACTATATGATCTTATCACCGCTTCCAGCCTCTTGCTTGAGGCCACCCCACTGACTTAGCCATGACATCCGGGACCAACCCAGAGGCAAGGGAAACACTTCTGAGAGGTTCCCTCTGGCTCTTCCTGGTCCCTTAAGCTTGGAGCCGAACTAAACCAAGTTTTGTTGCTTGCAGAAGAAGGATCCAGCTGCCCTTGCTGCTTCCTGTCTCTCCGGGTCCCAACTTTAGCCATGTGACCTTAGCTGGGGAGGGGGAGATCTGGGGATCTTTCCTGCCCAGAATATTCACACGTGCATCCCTGCAACTTTGACCTGAACACTGGCTGAAAATAACTTGCCATCTTCCCCTCAGTCTCTGTTATCTCTGGCTCCTCAGAAGACCAATGGGCAGGAGGAAAAAGGAGCTGTTTCCCTTGTCAACAGCGTCGGTCTCATACACGGGGATGGGGTTGACAGGGGTTGCATTAGGCAGGAGGACAGGAGAGGTGATAAGGTCAAAACGTTTTAATAAATGAATGAATGAATGTGGAGCTCTGCAAGGAATAAGTGCTCAATAAATGTCATTGCTTGATTGATGTTTTCTTGGTTTGGTTTGTGTTTTAGCTCTGTGAAGTAGATAGGTTTAGTGTAGAATTGCTTGGAACCCAGTAGAGATTCCCAAGCAGCATGACCTTGAGTACAGACTTGCAAGTCAGGAGGATTTGGGTTCTAATCTCGGGTCTGCTACTCAATAATCACAATAATAATGATAAGTGTGGTGTTGGGTGTTTGCAGTGGGCCAGGCACTGTCCTGGGACCTGGGGTATATACAGGCTAATTAGCTTAAACACAGTCCCTTTCCTACATGGAGCTCACATTCTTAATCTCCACTTTGCAGATGAGATGGCTGGGGCCCAGAGAAGTTGGGTGACTAGCCCAAGGTCATTCAGCAGACAGGTGGCAGGGCCTAGAGTAGAACCCAGGTCCTTCTGATCCCAGGACAATGCTCTATCTATTAGGCATGATGCTTCCCTCCAGCCTCCCTCCACCCCATCTTCCAGCCTACACACCACCCCATAGTAATGATCTACATAGCTTTAAAATATATATTATAAATCATTTATTTATATTACTGCCTGTCTCCCTCTCTAGACTATATGCTCTTTGTGGGCAGGGAAACTATATGTCAAGTCTGTTGTATTGTACTCCCCCAAGTGCTTACACCAATGCTCTACAGACAAGTTCTCAATAAATACCACTGATTGGTACCATTCTGAAAATGTAACTGAGAGAGCCCCCACTGCTGGAGAAATTCCTGGACTCCAAGGAGAAGGACAGGGTAGGAACAGAATCCCGACCCTGTCCCCTTTGCAGTTCCTTGCCTCTGGTTTACCAAGACTGGAGGGAAGCAGACTGACTGGGATAGAATATGGGAGGGCAGTGTGGACAAGCCCAGTGTCCAAGTTTACTCATTTTTTTAAATAGTATTTGTTAAGGGCTTATAACCTATGTGTTTTAAGTTCTGGAGTAGATATAAGTTAATCAGGGTCAGATACAGTCCCTGGCCCAAATCAGGCTTACAGTATAAGATGGAGGAAAGAGGATTAAATCCCCACTTTAGAGATGAGAAAACTAAGGCAAAGAGAAGAGAAATGACTTGCCCAAGGTCAAACAGCAGACAAGTAGCGGAGCCAAGATTAGATCAGAGGTCCTCTGATTCACAGGTCCAGGATCCTTCCAATAGGCCATGCTGCCTCTCTACCTCTTTCTTAATAATGTTGGTATTTGTTAAGCGCTTACTATGTGCCGAGCACTGTTCTAAGCGCTGGGGTAGACATAGGGGAATCAGGTTGTCCCACGTGGGGCTCACAGTCTTAATCCCCATTTTACAGATGAGGGAACTGAGGCACAGAGAAGTTAAGTGACTTGCCCACAGTCACACAGCCGGCAAGTGGCAGAGCTGGGATTCGAACTCATGAGCCCTGACTCCAAAGCCCGTGCTCTTTCCACTGAGCCAGCCCAAAGCCTGCACCAGCTCATCCTGTCCCCACCCACAGCCTGCCATGTCCTATGCCAAAAGGACCCAGATCACAAGTGTCATTCTGGCCCTACACTGCCCCTAACCATGGTACAGCCCCAACCTACCCCTGGACATGATTGTTCCCTGATTCCCAGGGTAGACCCTCTTCTGGTCTGGAAAAAGGGAGACCCTACTGGTGTTGGATCTGGGTGAATGTCAGTGCTGCTTCCTGAGGCTAATGGGTGGAGGGCCCAGATTGGTCACTTATGAAGAAGAGCCCGACCACCCAAAGCGGCTCCACTATTTATCCTGCAGGACAGGAAGTGGGTACCACTACTGGCACAGGGAGGATGTAGGTACCCCATCCGTGGTCATACTCTAAACCTCTCCCTTGACATGTTAAGTTTGAAGTGTGGATGGGGAAGGACATCCAAGGAGAGTTGTTCATTCATTCATTCATTCAATTGTATTTATTGAGCGCTTTCTATGTGCAGAGCACGGTATTAAGCACTTGGAATGTACAATTCAGCAACAAATAGAGACAATTCCTGCTCAACAATAGGCTCGCAGTCTGAACGGGGGAGACAGACAACAAAACAAAGGTAGTCAGGCGTCAATACCATCAGGATAAATAGAATCATAGATATATTCATATCATTAATAAATGTTGATGGCATTTGTTAAGCAATTATTATGTGCAAAGCACTGTTCTAAGTGCTGGAGAGGATACAAGGTGATCAGGTTGTCGCACATGGGGCTCACAGTCTTAATCCCCATTTTAGAGATGAGGTAACAGAGGCACAGAGAAGTTAAGTGACTTGCCCAAAGTCACACAGCTGACAAGTGGCTGAGCCGGCATTTGAACCCATGACCTCTGACTCCCAGGCCCGTGCTCTTTCCACTGAGCCACGCTGCTTCTCTATAAAATGAATAGAGCAATAATTAATATATACAAATATGCACAAGTGCTGTAGGGACGGGAAGGAGGAAGAGCAGAGGTAGGGAGTAGGGGGAAAGGGGAGAGCAGGAGGAGCAGAGGCACAGGGAAAGCTCAGTCTGGGAAGGCCTCAGAAGGCAAGAGGAAATGTGAGATTGTAGAGAGGTAGAGAGATCGGGCTGGAGATGTAGATTTAGGAATCATTCACACAGAGGTGGTAGTTGAAGCCATGGGAGAAAATCAGTTCTCAGAACATCAGAGTGGGTGTAGATGGAAAATAGAAGGGGACCCAGAAATGAACCTTGAGGAACTCCCACAGTTAGGATGTGGGAGGTAGAGGAGGAGTCCACAAAAGTGACTGAGAATGAGTGGCCAGACAGATGGGAGGAGAATGCGGAGAGGTCAGTGTCAATGAAACCGAGGTTGGATAGAGATTCCAGGATAAAGGGGTGTTTGATAGTGTTGATAGCAACTAAATGGTCGTGGAGGATTAGGACGGATTAGAAGATTAGTCATGAAAGAGATCATCTGCGACCTTTGAGAGGGTGGTTTCTGTGGTGTGAAGTGGATGGAAGCCAGATTCAAGATGGTCAAGGAGAGATTTGGAGGAGAGGAACTTGAGGCAGCAGGTGCAGACAAGGAGTTTGGAGAGATATAGTAGGAGGTAGATGGAGTGATAACCAAAGGGAGTCAAGGGTTCAAGGGAGGAAGATTTTTAGGACAGGGCCATGTTTGAAAGCAGTGGGGAAAAAACCACTGGAGAGCAAAGAGCTGAAGATAGTGGTCAGGATGGGAAGAAAGGAAGAGGAAAATGCTTTGATAAATTGTGAAAGTGATGGGGATAGGTGGGAAAGTGAAAGGGGAGGGTTTTGAAAGAAGGCAGGAGATCTCTTTTTGAGATACTGCTGGGAAAGATGGGAGATTTAAATAAGGAGTAGAAAGAGGGAAAGAATGAAGAAGGGTAAGGAAGAATTTAGGCAGATCACACCTGGTAGTTTCAAGTTTCTTAATAAAGAAGGAAGCCAGCTCATTAGGGGCAAGAAATGAGAGAGGTGAGGGGACAGGGGTTTAAAAAAGGAGACACAATCTCCCCGATAAATTAGTCAGTAATTCCAATAATCCATGATATTTATTGAGCATTTAAGGCCTGCACTAAACCCTTGGGAGATTACAATGCAAAATAATATGATTCCTGTCTACAAGGAGCTCAGTGTCTAGAAGGGGAGTGAGACATAAAAATATATTACACAGAGTGGAGGTGACAGAGGATTAGGATATGGCCTTAGTTGCAGAAACGATTTAGGTTGGGGTGAGAACCAAAGGGCTTAAGGGGTGCAGACTCAAGTGTATAGCTGACGCAGAAAGTACTGTGCGTCCCTACAGCACTTGTGCATATTTGTATATATTAATTATTACTCTATTTATTTTATAGAGAAGCAGCATGGCTCAGTGGAAAGAGCACGGGCCTGGGAGTCAGAGGTCATGGGTTCAAATCCCGGATCAGCCGCTTGTCAGCTGTGTGACTTTGGGCAAGTCACTTAACTTCTCTGTGCCTCTGTTACCTCATCTCTAAAATGGGGATTAAGACTGTGAGCCCCATGTGCAACAACCTGATTTCCTTGTATCTACCCCAGCACTTAGAACAGTGCTCGGTACATAGTAAGCACTTAACAAATGTCATTATTATTATTATTATTATTATTTAATATTATTACCCTGCAAAGAATCCACCAGGCTGTGGCACTGAGTCCAAAACCTTATTGAAGTGTCAAAGGGCCTTACAGTCACTTGGTATGGCGGGGAGTTCAGTTTGTAGCTAACACCTCTGAGAAACACAAGCATTGCAGGAAAGGGCATAACCCAGGGGATTGAGGGGAACTACCAGAATCAAATGAAGCCAAGTGACCTTCTGCAGGGAGACTGTGGTTCTATCCTTGAGCATGAGTTTGCACTATCTGGGAAAGGCTCTGATCCTGTCTCCCAGGACTCCAGTTGGAGAAACAGCAGAGCCCCAGCCCTGCTCCCAAGTGCCCTTGAGCCAAAGTCAGGGGAGGAGAAGGAGCTTCAAACCCTCCTCCTCCAGGGACCTGAAACCAGAGGCCCGAACTGAGCCAGACAGTTGCTCCTCTGGAGCCCACCTTCCGGGAGAGGTTTATAGGGAACAGGTTTCATCCCTTGTTTTTGTTCCATCTCCCTGTTAGATGCTGAGCTAGGGAGCATCTCTTCACTCAGCTCTCAGCATCTGCTCTGTTCAGGAATTTATGTGAGTTTCACTGATGGCTCCACCAGATCCTGACCTGAGTGGAAAACTGCTCAAGACGCTTGGAGTCATGTGTCCAGAACAGTCACTCCACAGCATTGAGGACCCGGCCTGAAGTATTCTCCAGGTCAACCAGGAAGGTGACTGCAGCTATCCAGGGAAGAGTCTAGCATGTAGGAGGTTAGAGCCCAGGAGGCCATGGGCCAAACATCCCAGTAATCCATGGGAGTAACCAGTCCTGATTTTGATTCAGGTTGGCCACTGAATCCTAGATGGATGTCCCTGACAGGATTTCTCTCACCCTTGGACCTACCATTGTAGTAAAATAGGGGTTGGGAAAATGTTAGTTGATATAAACCACAATCTTGAACTAATGTCCCAGAAACAATTTTTTCTTAAACCACTCCCAGAAGTTCCAGCAGGATCAGGTAGCACATAAGAATCAAGATGCAGCCAATGAGCTTAGTCCTGGAAGCCAGAATGGAGACGATCTTCATGGCCACTGTAGTCTTCCCTTCGGTACTCTGGTACACAGGGAGGAAGGAGTCCCAGTCACTTCAGAACACCAGCATGCTAAATGTGATGAACTTGGCCTTGTTGAAGCTGACAACACAGCCTCCTGGCCAGGAAAGTCATGGTGAACCTCAACAGAGGCCTGGTAGAAGGCAGTCATGGAGCTATGTGTCCAGCAGTGGGCTAAGCGGGGGGGGAGACAAAGGATAATTATGCTGTAAACAGTCTCTGTCCGATACAGGGCTGACAGTCTAGTGGGGGAGGAAGAAAAGGCACATTTTTCTCATTTTACAGATGAGGAAACAGCAGAGGAGGGTAAGTGATTTGTGCACGTTCAATCAATCGATTCACTGACTGTGCAGGTGGAATGAAGATTAGATACAAGTTACTTCTGACTTGAGTCCCAGAGTCTATCCACTAAGTGTCAATGCTTCTTAGCTCTGAGCATCAGAAATATTTATTGAGCATTGCTTTACCAGTACTGAAACAGAAGCTAAGGAAATTGCGTAATTCATACCTCTGGGCACTCCAGAGGTCTACACTGAAAGGGAGTGGGAGGGTCGACTGGAAAGATACAATTCAAAACCTAAGTCCAGGTCGCATGCAGTGACCCATTCCATCGAGGGGTGTTTACTTCTGCAGTAGATGCAGACTCCATTTCCCTACATTCTCCTAAGCTCAGTTTGGGATCCAAGGCCTCCAGACCTGCTGCCCTTGAAATTAATCAATCAATCTGTTGTATTTATTGAGTAATTACTGTGTGCAGAACACTGTACTAAGTATTTGGGGAGCACAAAATAACAATATAATGGACATATTCCTTGCCCACAGCGAGAACTCCTTGCCTGAAGTCAAGCTAGTTCTATGTGTCCAGGCGCCTATCTTTCCACCAGTCAGAACCCTTCTCCCAAACTTGCAAGATTCTGGTTCCCTCACATCACCCTGAAACCAACTACCATTCTGAGGCCCATCTCTATAGCAACCAATCGAGTTGGGCATTGGAAGTGGTTTAGCCTGAAGGTTTCCCAGAAAATCGGTCAGGGTTAAGGGCTTAGGGTGAAGGTTGGGTAGTCCTTCTGAGCCGGCCCAAGAGGGATGAGGGGCTGTGCCCCTGCGGTCCTGTAGTGGTTGTAAATATTTTTAAGTTTTACTTTAAAATAAAGTGGCAGCTCCTTGTGGGCCAGGAACGAGTCATTTTTTTATTATGTACATCCCAAGAGCCTTATTTAGTGCACTTCTCAGTCAATCACCAGTAATAATAAGTGTGGTATTCATTCATTGCTTATTATAGGCCAAGCACTGTAGCAAGCACTGGGGTAGATTTGAAATAATCCAGTGGGGCACAGCCCCAAACCCACATGGGGGCTCACAGCCTAAGTGGGAGAGAGATTTTGATGTTATTGACACCTGCCTACTTGTTTTGTTTTGATGTCTGTCTCCCCCTTTTAGACTGTGACCCTGTTGTTGAGTAGGGATTGTTTCCATCTGTTGCCGAACTGTACTTTCCAAGCATTTAATACAGTGCTCTGCCCACAGTAAGTGCTCAATAAATACGATTGGATGAATGAATGAATAAAGGTAATTAATCTCCCATCTGTCAGTGCTATGTATTGAACACTTAATTTGGGCAAAGCACTGTACTAAGCATTTGAGAGAGGACAGTACAGATGCTAGGCATAGCGCAGGACCCAGGGTCCTGATTTACAGCCGAAGAACATGAATATTGTGTTTTGTCCAAATAAGTGATTTGTCCAAGGTCTGGCCACAAGCAAGGGACAATGTCGGGATTAAAATCCAGGTCCCCTGACTGCCAGGCCTGTGTTCTTTCCAAAGACCATACTGCTTCTCAATAAAAGAACTGGCACCTGTCATCAAGGAGTTTTACTGTCTGAGAAATCAGGAGGGATGGGGAACCAGACACAGCCTGACTGGGCTCAGAAAGAATGTGATCAGCTCTGGATGGCCATGTCCTCAGAGTTCTCCCCTTAGCACCAGCTCAGGAAGAGCCAAACCCCAGGTGGAGTCAGAAGGAGGAATTTGAGATGATACACTCCATTCTCTCCTGCCTGATTCCATCCATTTTGCAGGTCTATGGTCCGGAACTTGTGGCCCAGAGTTCATGTTACAGCCAAGTTTGCTCTGTGAGTGCAGACGACCGCCACCTCAGCTCACAGTGAGACTATGCTCTGATTCTCTGACCAAGCCCCTCCTCTCAGTGGCACCAGAAGTTCTCCCTACCTGGGGATGTTGGAAACCACTGTGGGTGAGAGAGAGGAGGGAACCTGTTTGGTCAGAAAGAGGGGGGTCTGTGCTAGCCAGAATGAGAGGCAGGCCTGGCTCAGGGATGAATCTGGTCCTGCAAGCCACAGGTGAGAGGCAGGAACCAGCCCTGCCTGAGAATTGTTCTGTCCTTGTACCTCAGTTGTGTCTGAGCAGCAAATCTGGTGACAGCTTTCCTGACACCGGTCCACCAAGGAATTGCTAGGTTCATACTTGTAGCCAGGGCAGCCTAGAGCTGAGGGGTGCAGTTTGGGAGGGCAGTTTATGGGAGTAAAGGTCAGCCTCACTCCCCCGTTGTACTCTGGGCTCTCTTGTTAGAGAAAATGCAAGAAAGATGCAGCCCCTTTCCTGGAAAGCAACTTTGGGCCAATGTCTGTGTTAGCACCAGGTACACTCAGTACGGGAAACAGGGTGACCTCGCAATTTAGGTCAGGCTGTGGGGAGTGATCTCCTCTCCGAAGGCTGTTCCCCCCAAGCCTCAGTGGCCTCTGCTGTGGGGACCAGGAAAAGGGACTCTGGCTCTCAGAGTCCCTAACACTTTACATTGACTTTACAGTGACACCCTGACACTTTATGACTTTATCACCTCTTCCAACCTCCAGCTTGATGTATTCATTCAATAGTATTTATTGAGCGCTTACTATGTGCAGAGCACTGTACTAAGCGCTTGGGATGAACAAGTCGGCAACAGATAGAGACAGTCCCTGCCGTTTGACGGGCTTACAGTCTAATCGGGGGAGACGGACAGACAAGAACAATGGCACTAAACAGCGTCAAGGGGAAGAACATCTCGTAAAAACAATGGCAACTAAATAGAATCAAGGCGATGTACAATTCATTAACAAAATAAATAGGGTAACGAAAATATATACAGTTGAGCGGACGAGTACAGTGCTGTGGGGATGGGAAGGGAGAGGTGGAGGAGCAGAGGGAAAAGGGGAAAATGAGGCTTTAGCTGCGGAGAGGTAAAGGGGGGATGGCAGAGGGAGTAGAGGGGGAAGAGGAGCTCAGTCTGGGAACGCCTCTTGGAGGAGGTGATTTTTAAGTAAGGTTTTGAAGAGGGAAAGAGAATCAGTTTGGCGGAGGTGAGGAGGGAGGGCGTTCCGGGACCGCGGGAGGACGTGACCCAGGGGTCGACGGCGGGATAGGCGAGACCGAGGGACGGCGAGGAGGTGGGCGGCAGAGGAGCGGAGCGTGCGGGGTGGGCGGTAGAAAGAGAGAAGGGAGGATAGGTAGGAAGGGGCAAGGTGATGGAGAGCCTTGAAGCCTAGAATGAGGAGTTTTTGTTTGGAGCGGAGGTCGATAGGCAACCACTGGAGTTGTTTAAGAAGGGGAGTGACATGCCCAGATCGTTTCTGCAGGAAGATGAGCTGGGCAGCGGAGTGAAGAATAGACCGGAGCGGGGCGAGAGAGGAGGAAGGGAGGTCAGAGAGAAGGCTGACACAGTAGTCTAGCCGGGATATAACGAGAGCCCGTAATAGTAAGGTAGCTGTTTGGGTGGAGAGGAAAGGGCGGATCTTGGCGATATTGTAGAGGTGAAACCGGCAGGTCTTGGTAACGGATAGGATGTGTGGGGTGAACGAGAGGGACGAGTCAAGGATGACACCGAGATTGCGGGCCTGCGGGACGGGAAGGATGGTCGTGCCATCCACGGTGACGGAGAAGTCTGGGAGCGGACCGGGCTTGGGAGGGAAGATGAGGAGCTCAGTCTTGCTCATGTTGAGTTTTAGGTGGCGGGCCGACATCCAGGTGGAGACGTCCCGGAGGCAGGAGGAGATGCGAGCCTGAAGGGAGGGGGAGAGGACAGGGGCGGAGATGTAGATCTGCGTGTCATCTGCGTAGAGATGGTAGTCAAAGCCGTGAGAGCGGATGAGTTCACCGAGGGAGTGAGTGTAAATGGAGAACAGAAGAGGGCCAAGAACTGACCCTTGAGGAACTCCAACAGTTAAAGGATGGGAGGGGGAGGAGGCTCCAGCGTAGGAGACCAAGAATGATCGGCCAGAGAGGTAAGAGGAGAACCAGGAGAGGACAGAGTCCGTGAAGCCAAGGTGAGATAAGGTATGGAGGAGGAGGGGATGGTACCATGCTGACCTTGCTGTGACAGCCAGGAGAGACCCTGGTGACAAGGAAAACACTTTTGAGGGGTTCCCCCACTTCTGACTGGACCCTTGGGCTTGGAGCAGAAGTAACCCAAGTTTTTCTGTGTACTGAGGAAGGACCCAGCCACTCCCTCTCCTTCCTGTTTCTCCAGGCCCAGGCCAGCCAGGGCTGAGGAGCTCTAAGGATCACTCCTGCCCAGAGTTCTACACCTGTGTCCCTGCATCTTCGATCAAAACACAGGCTGGAAATGATTTGTCATCTTCCTCTCAGTCTTCTCTGCTGACTCTGGGTCCTCAGGAGGTCACTGGGAAGGAGGGGGAGAGAGCTGTTTCCCTTGTCAACAGAGTCGGTCTCATGTGTGATGATGGGGTTGGCAGGGGTTGCATCAGGCAGGAGGCCAGTAAAAGTGACAAGCTCAGATAGTGTTGGTGAGAAATACTGAGCAGAGAAACTTTGACTCCCATCCCCCGCTCCCACAGCAGAATTTGCTGTGGCCAGTCCAGTCCACCCCCTAACTCACAGGGACAAGGTGGGGAGGTGGGAGATTTTTTTTCTGTCCTGAGCTCTGGGGTCACCCTGATTCCCTCACGCGACATAGTCCCAGCAGCAACCAGAGATCATCTTTGGGCTCTTACAGTCTAGTCTTCCAGATTGTATTCATTCATTCATTCATTCATTCAATAGCATTTATTGAGCGCTTACTATGTGCAGAGCATTTTACTAAGCGCTTGTAATGTACAAATCGGCAACAGATAGAGACAGTCCCTGCCCACTGACGGGCTTACAGTCTAATCGGGGGAGTCAGATGGACAAAAACAATACTAATAGTATTAACACATGTGGAGCTAATGATAATAATGTTAGCAGCTAATGATGATAATAATAATGACAATAATAAGGACAATAGAATTGTTCCTCGAGGAGCCGTTGAGAAGAAGAAGGTTGGCTCCCCAGAGCCGAGAAGACAGATGAGCGCGGCCCATCCGTTGGATGCCTCCTCTCCACCGAGCCCCATCCCGAGGGCCGGGCCGGAGCGAGACCAGATGGTCGGGTCCCCGTCGTATGGAGGGGGGAACCAAGGCACGGGTCCCGAGGCCACCGTTCCCGGGGGCGCCCGTCGGGGCGGGGACGGGGTCTGGACCGAGGGCCGGCCATATGACCTTGTGGGCAGAAAACTTGTCGGCTAACTCTGTACATTGTACCAAATGCTTAGTGCAGTGTTCTGCACACAGTAAATATTTAATAAATACAATTGATTGTGTCACTGATTAATTGATTCATTCAACCTGCTCCTGTCTCCCCTATCCTAAATAAACCCTCCCTTGACCCCTTGATTCCCTCCAGTTACTGTCCTCTCTCCATCTTAACATCCCTCTCCAAATTCCTCGAGCAAGTTTTCTACACTCATTGTCTCTACTTCCGATCCTACAATTCTCTCCTTGACCCCATCCAATCTGACATCTGCCCCATGCGCTCCATGGAAACTGCACTCTTATGAGTCACCAGTGATCTCCTTGCCTAATCTAATGACCTCTACTCCATCCTATCTTTTTTGATCTTTCAGATGCCTTCAACATTGTCAACCAAACCCTTCGCTTGGAAACATTATCCAATCTCGGCTTCATTGACAACTGTCCTCTCCTGAGTCTCCTCCTATCACCCTGGTAGTTCCTTCTCTGTTTCTTTCACAGACTCCTCCTCTGCCTCCCACCCCCTAACTGTAGGAGCCCCTCAAGGATCAGTTCTGGATCCCCTTCTAGTCTCCATCTACACCCACTCTCATGAAGAACTCATTCAGTCACATGGCTTCAATTGCCATTACCAGGGGGATGATTCCTGAACCTGCATCTCCAACCCTGATCCTTCTCCTTCTATGCAGTCTCACATTTCCTTCTGCTTTTAGGACAGCTCTAAGTGGATCCAGCATGGCATAATGAATAGCGCATAGGCCTGGGAGTCAGAAGGTCATGGGTTCTAATTCCAGTTCCATCACTTGTCTGCTTTGTGACCTTGGGCAAGTCACTTAACTTCTCTGGGCCTCAGTTACCTCCTCTGTAAAATGGGGATCAGAACTGTGAGCCCCATATGGGACAGGGACTGTGTCCTACCCGATTTGCTTGTATCCACCCAACAGTACAGTGCCTGGCACATAGTAAGCACTTAACAAATACTAGTTTTATAATTATCAATATAATTATTGAATCTAGCCAGCACCTGAAATTTGAAATGCACAAAACAAAACTCCTCATCTTCCCACCCAAACACTGTCCTCCCCATGACTTTCCCATCATTGTAGACAATACCACTATCCTTCCTCTCTCACAAGCCCATAACCTTAGTGTTACCCTCAACTCATCTCTCTCATTCAACTCAATTAGATCTCTCTCATTCAACTCAATTAGATCTGTCAACAATTTCTTTAGATTCAACCTTCACAACATTGCTAAAATCCACTCTTGCCTCTCCTATTCAAAGTGTCACCGTGTTGATCAAAGAACTCTTCCAATCCTAACTTGACTATTGCATTAGCCTCCTCCTTGCCATCTGTCTCTTCCCATGCCATTCCAAACTTCATCTTGCTGTCCAGGTATTTTTTAAAAAAGGTATATGTTAAGCACTTACTAGGTTTCAGCCACTGTAGTTGGTGTCGGGGTAGATAGTAGCTAATCAGGTTGGACATAGTTCTTGTCCCAAGTGAGACTCACAGTCTTTGTCTCCATTTTACTCATTAGGTAGCTGAAGTACAGGGTAGTTAAATGACTTGCCCTAGGTCACCAGAGAAATTGTGGAGTGGGGATTAGAACCGATGTCCTTCTGATTCCCAGGTCCATGCTCTAAGAAGCAGTGTGACTCAGTGGAAAGAGCACGGACTTTGGAGTCAGAGGTCATGGGTTCGAATCCCAGCTCTGCCACTTAGCTGTGTGACTGTGGGCATGTCACTTAACTTCTCTGTGCCTCAGTTACCTCATCTGTAAAATGAGGATTAAGACTGTGAGCCCCCCGTGGGACAACCTGATTCCCCTGTGTCTACCCCAGCGCTTAGAACAGTGCTCTGCACATAGTAAGCACTCAACAAATACCAACATTATTATTATTATTACTAGACCACACTGCCTCTCAATGGCTTTTCTACAGAAAAATTCAGTGGCATGATTCCCCACTCCTCAAGAACTTCATGTGGTTGCCCATCCACCTCCACATCAAAAGGAACTCTTGGCATGGGAGTTAGAGCAATCAATCACTTTGCCCCCTCCTACCTCAACTCCCCAATTTGCTAATACAATCCAACTTGTATATTTTGCTCCTTTAATGCCAACCTAATAAATGGACTTTGATCTCATCTTTCTCACCACTGACCCCTTGCCCACATCCTGCCTCCAGCCTGAAATGCCCTCCACCTTTATATCCAGCATTCCATTACTCTTCCCACCTTCAAAGTCTTATTACAAGCAGATCTCCTCCAAGAGGCCTTCCCTGAGTAGGCCTTCATTTCCTCTTATTTCACTCCCTTCTGTGTGGCCGCTGCATTTGGATTTGTAACCTTTATTTATTCCATCCAGAGCACAACAGCATAGAAGTATACAGCCACGATTGATTCATTCATATATGTTAATGTCTCTTTCCCCCAGAAGACTGTAAGCTCATTGTATTCTCGTTATATCCCGGCTAGACTACTGTGTCAGCCTTCTCTCTGACCTCCCTTCCTCCTCTCTCGCCCCGCTCCGGTCTATTCTTCACTCCGCTGCCCGGCTCATCTTCCTGCAGAAACGATCTGGGCATGTCACTCCCCTTCTTAAACAACTCCAGTGGTTGCCTATCGACCTCCGCTCCAAACAAAAACTCCTCACTCTAGGCTTCAAGGCTCTCCATCACCTTGCCCCTTCCTACCTCTCCTCCCTTCTCTCTTTCTACCGCCCACCCCGCACGCTCCACTCCTCTGCCGCCCACCTCCTCACCGTCCCTCGGTCTCGCCTATCCCGCCGTCGACCCCTGGGTCACGTCCTCCCGCGGTCCTGGAACGCCCTCCCTCCTCACCTCCGCCAAACTGATTCTCTTTCCCTCTTCAAAACCTTACTTAAAAATCACCTCCTCCAAGAGGCGTTCCCAGACTGAGCTCCTCTTCCCCCTCTACTCCCTCTGCCATCCCCCCTTTACCTCTCCGCAGCTAAAGCCTCATTTTCCCCTTTTCCCTCTGCTCCTCCACCTCTCCCTTCCCATCCCCACAGCACTGTACTCGTCCGCTCAACTGTATATATTTTCGTTACCCTATTTATTTTGTTAATGAATTGTACATCGCCTTGATTCTATTTAGTTGCCATTGTTTTTACGAGATGTTCTTCCTCTTGACGCTGTTTAGTGCCATTGTTCTCGTCTGTCCGTCTCCCCCGATTAGACTGTAAGCCCGTCAAACGGCAGGGACTGTCTCTATCTGTTGCCGACTTGTTCATCCCAAGCGCTTAGTACAGTGCTCTGCACATAGTAAGCGCTCAATAAATATTATTGAATGAATTGTATGCAGGGAACGTTTCTACCAATTTTGATGTATTTTATTCCCCCAAATGCTCAGTACAGTGCTTCACACAGTAAGTGCTCAGTAAATTCTATTGATTGATAAGTTGATAAGACTTTAAGATCTCCCATACACTGCGGCCAGGATTGATTTTCGTCTCAGACTATACATAGGCTTCCTGAAATTGGGGGTTTTGAGTCTGAGTGGGCAGAAGGGGGAGGTTAAAAATAATCAATTACCTAAAAAGGAACAGGAATGGGACCGAAATTCAACTTGAGTAGTTGTTCCTGAATAAGTAAGCTACACATGTGGGCATCTGATATCTACCCCAATCCTTTAGAATAGTGCCTAACTAAGATTATATCATTAGTGTTTGGAACTTGGCAAGCACTTGACCAATACCATAACTCAATGAAGAGTGGTAGCCCAAATTGAGTCTCTGACAGTGCTTGGCATGCAATAGGCACTCAACAAATATTACTGGGTCCTACTGGAAAGACCAAATCGTGGAGTTAGGAGATTGTTTACCAATGGAAGTGCATCACTGTGGACAGAGATTCTGCTCAGGTAAATTCCTCCAAGACAATCTGATTTCATGTCACAACTCTGAGCTTATTTCATCTCGGTTCAGCAGGGGTTTTGAGGACAGTCCAGACGGGCTGAAGCAGGGTTGGATTTAGAAGTCTGAGTCAAGGGGAAGGTTACCTGGAATGGGCAGTGGCAGTTATGGCTTGTGAAGTTACTGGTGGGTTGGAGTGGCCTGGGTGGGTGGTGGGGTTTTTGGATTGTGGAGTGTGGCAAGGTGGCATTGAGTGAGCATGGTGGGGATTATTGTTTGTGCAGTTAGTGGTGGGGAGGAGTGAGGCTGGATGGGGGAAGGGTTATGGTTTATGGAGTCAGTGGTAGGGTGGAGTGGGACCAGGGCAGAATGTGGGTGTTTTGGCTTATGGAATCAATCTTGGAGTGGACTAGTGCTAAGGCGAGCAGTAGGCTTATGGCATGTGGAATCAGTAGCAGGGTAGAGTGGGGTCAGCACAAGTGGTGGGGTTCTGGTTTATGGAGTCATTGGTAAATTGAAGTGGGGTGGGGCAGACCATGGGGGTTCTGGTTTATGGAGTCATTGGTGGAGTGGAGTGTGGCTGGGCAGGCTCGGTGGCTATGGTTTATGGAAACAGTGCAGGGATGGTGTCAGTCAGTCAATTGTTTTCATTCACTGCCTACTGTGTGCACAAAAGTACAAATTGTCAACTCCATGGTGTTCCCAGTGACAAAGTAAGGATCTGAAAGCTGAACAGTGAAAAGACAGGATAGAAAGAACATGGATTCTTTTGGAATGTTATGTTGGAGAAAGCTTTTGTGAATATCATGGACTGCGCAAAACACAATTAGATTTTGCAGCAAATGAAACCAAAGTGGTCATTGGAAGGCCAAATGTCTCGTCTTAGATGAATATATTTTGGACCCATAATCAGGTGGACTAATTTTCTTGAGAAGACCCTAATGCTACGGAAAGTCCAGGGAAAACTTGGAAGAGGCAGATCGACAGGCAGATGGATAGATAACATAACGATATTGGATGAACCATTAGAAAGGCTGCAGATAATGGCAGAGGACAGGACTTTCTGGAGAAAGTATATCCATGGAGTCTCTATGAATTGGAAATGACTCAACGGCACTTGATAATAATAATGCTGTGTGAAGAACACTGTACTAAGAACTTGGGAAAGTACATATAACAATACAGGAGACACATTCCCTGCCCGAAACGAGTTTATAGTCTAGCTGGGAGACAGACATTTTAAAATTACAGATATATACATAACTGCTTTCGGGCTGTGAGGGAGGATGAATAAAGGGAGCAAGTCAAAGTGATGCAGAAAGGAGTGGAAGAGGAAAGGAGGGCTTAGTCAGGGAGGGCCTCTAGGATGACATGTGCCTTTAGTAAGGCTTTGAGGGTGGGGAGAGCAACTGTCTGTCCAATATGAAGCAGAAGGGCATTCCAAGTCAGAGGCAGGTTGTGGGCAAAAGGTCGGCAGTGAGAAACATGAGATCGAGGTACAGTGAGAAGGTTAGCATTAGAGGAGCGATGTGTGTGGGCTCGGTTGTAGTAGAGTAATGAGGTAAGAATTGTGGGGATAAGGTGGTGAGTGCTTTAAAGATGATGGTAAGGAATTTCTGTTTGATGTACAGATGTCACATCAACGAACATGAAGGACACCAGAGGAGAAAACCTGAAGTGTTCTGGGCCCATAACCTAGAAGAAAATGTTTTATTAGATTTCACTGCTCTTTTGCCTAGCATTTACTGACCAAGTCCTGGGACCCAAACTTGTCTGAGGCAATGCAGACGTCCCACCCTCCGCCTCCTTCTTTGTGCAACTGGACCCCACCTCTCAGGAATCTAGACCAATAAGATGGCATTCTGCAAGCGACGTGGTGTCAATCAATAGGCCAGAACCCCTCCCATGCCCAAAAGGAAGAAGAAGGACCTCCCCACACAACCCTCCTCGTTGTGAGGTCAGAACATCTGAAGCTGGGCCGCTGGTGAACAGAACCGAGATGTCAGGGTTGGGGGAGGAGAAATGAAGCAGGACTGGGCCAGGTTGAGAATGGGAAGATGAGTTTGAGCAAAATGGCAGGAGCAGGGAGTGATGTGATATCTCAGGCAATGTTCAGTAAGGTGATAAGGAAATGACAAGAAGGGTAAAGACACCATCCCAGATTTCTCACCTACTTCATCTAAACTTGTGGCCGAGTGGTTAAGGTGATGGACTTGAAAACCAATAACAGTAGTGATAATTGTGGTATTTGTTAAGAGCTTACTATATGTCAAGAACAGTTCTTAACACTAGGGAAGATACAAGATTATCAGGCCAGATTCAGTCCTTGTCCCTCACAAGGTTCACCATCTAGGTAAGAAGATTTTACGGATGAGGTAACTGAGGCACAGAAAAGTTAAGTGACTAGCCCAAGGTCACTCAACAGGATGGGGCTAGAATCAAGGTTAGAGTCAGGGTTAGAATCCAGGTCCTCTGACTCCCAGGCCCGGCCCTTTTCATTGGGCCATGCTGCTTCCCTGATCATTTCTTGCCCTCAGCCCACCCCAACTCCTCCTCTCCCCCACTACCCCCTGCAATGTTCTGTGCCACCTGAGCCCAGATCCCTGGAGTCTTCCTGCCCCTCCCCTGCCCCTAACCAAGAGCAACCCCATTCTACCCCTGTCCATGATCCTCCCCTGGCTCACAGGGTAGACATTCATCTGGTCAAGGAAGAGAGAATCTCTAATATTGTTCTATCTGGGTGAAGGTCAGTGCTACTCCCTGAATCTGTGGATTGGACACACATGAGGAAGAGCCCATCCATCCAGAGCGGCTCCACTATTGATCTTGCAGAACAGGAAGCTGGCTCCCCATCCATGGTCAAAACCCAAATGCTTCCCTTGACCAGAAGATAGTGTAGATTTCCTGAATACCTTGGGGAAATAGTCCCCTCCCACTTCCTCTATAGGTTAGTGAGCTTAATAGTTTCATCCCTCACCTCCAATTCATGATCTCCAGTATCCCAAACATCTTACCAGCCACCCTTACCTGCCCTGACTTCTCCCCTTCAAATTCTCCCCTTCAAATTCTCCGTGGACAATGACGTTGGGAATAGCTTGCCCCTATGGGAGAAACTGGTCTTCACATCACAAGATTGGGAACACTGATGGGAGTAATCTTGAGCATGAGCATGAGGATGACAATGAAGAAACAGAATCTAAAGAGTTGAGAGTAAGCTGGAAACTAGGCTGGAAGCTCCTTGTGGGCAGGGAATGTGTCTACCAATTCGGCTGTATTGTACCCTCCCAAGTGCTTAGTGCAGTGTGCTGTATACAGTAACCACTCACTAAAATACCATTTATTAATTGATTGAGAGGAATCCAGGGAGAAGGAGTGGTATGATTGCAGCTGAGCCCTCTGGGTAGAGTTTTGATGTATGAGGAAAGAGGAGAATATCTGGTGGAAATGGAATGAGGCCTAAAGAAAAGAGATCAGGAGAGGATGGGATAATAAATGGGAGGGAGAGACTGAGAAGTTTTTCAATCAATCAATCAATGGTATTTATTGAGAGCTTACTATGGGCAGGGCATGGTACAGAGCACCTGGGAGAGTCCAAGAAAAGAGTTGGTAGACATGTTCCCAGTCCACAGTGAGCACACAGTCTAGAGGAGGAGACAGCTGTTCATGCAAATAAATCTATTACAAATATGTGTGTAAGTGCTGCACAAATATATACATAAGGGGAGGGAGGAATGAATTTAAAATGCTTAAATAATAATGATAGTAATTATGGTATTTGTTTAGCACTTACTCTGTTGGGGACACTGTACTAATCGCTGGAGTGGATACAGGCAAATTAGGTGGGACACAGTCCCTGTCCCACGAGGGGCTCACAGTCTCAATCTCTATTTTACAAATGAGGCAACTGAGACAGAGAAAAGTAAAGTGACTTGCCCAAGGTCACACAGCAGACAAAGGCATTAAATTTAACAGGTTGTTTACTCGAGATACAAACTGCACACTTCAAATACTTATTCTCCCTCCTACCTAGACTGTGAGCCTCTTGAAGGGCTTGTGTCTTGTATCTACCTCAGTGTTTAGCACAGGCCTTACCACATAGTAAGTGCTTAACAAATACCACAGTTAGCATTATTGTCTGATAACACGGATCTATCAAACAGTGGTGTTCAATCAGCACCTACTGTGTGCAAGAGAACTGTACTAAGAACATAGGAGAGTAAATTCAACAGAGTTGGTAGACAAGCTCCTTACTTACAATTAACTCATAGTTTAGAGGGAGTAGTTTATAGTCTACAGTCTAGTATCTACTTTAGCATTTGACCTCTAGTAAGTACCAAATAAATAGCAGCTAACCACCAAATAAATAACGGCAATGCAGTTGTTAATATCAGGATTATTCATCATCAGCACCATCTCTGACGGAACTCCTCTGTGGATGCTTGTGGCTGACTGTTGGAAATACCCAGGAGCAAAGAAGCAAAAGTGGAGGACAGCAGTGGAGAAAGTAAGAGGTAGAGTAGTCTCTGAAACAGGGTAAGGTGGGAAGAAAGGAGATATGTAAGGTAACCCATACTAATCCTCTTTGATATCATAGCTGTCTTTGAGAATGTGCACCACTCTCCCATATGTGGCATCAATAGGCACATTTTAAGAATTGCATAGTGCCCTTGTCCTATATGACATTTTAATGTATGAGTGTTTTATTGGTCTTAATCTGTCTGCCTTCAGTCCTCCCTTACCTTCTAGATTCATAGATCGTGAGTCCTTTCATGGAGAGGGCCCATGTTTAATTCTCACCTGTATTCTCTTTCCCAGCACTTAGTGCAGTGCTCTGCACAAAGTAAGTGCTTAATAAATACTATTACTACACTATTACTACTACCTCGACTACTACTATTACTACTACTACTGCTATCACTGCCTTCTCCTGTAAACATGATTTAGCATTGGTTTCTCTGACACCGTCCTCTTCTGGTTCTCTTCATACTTCTCTGGCCAATTTTGTTTGGTTTCTTTCTGGTGCTCCTCCTCTGACTACCAAGTCCTTAACTGAGGGGATCCCAGAAGGCTCATTTCTGGGTCCCCTTTTATTCTTTATTCACACTCATTTCCTTGGGGAGCTCATCTGTTTTCACAGCCTCACCATCTCAACGTGGATGAGCTTTCCAGCTTCAACCTTTTACCTTTTCTGTAATCACGCATTTCCTCCAGTCATCAGCATTTCTCTACTTGGATGCCCTGCCAGTACCCCAAACTCAATATGTATAAGAATGAACTGAACTGACCCTCCAAATCATCTCCTGTCCCAGACTTCATTATTTCTTTTGAGGGAATCACCTTCCTCCTTGTCTCACAAACCTGAAGTTTTGGTATTATCTATAACTGTTCTTTTACCTTCAACTCTCATATCCACCCAAATTTCTACCCAGTAACCTGCCTACCCATTCTTCCCTCCTCACCTTCCACTTATTCTCCTTCCTTCCCTTCTTTCGCTCTATTTTCCATCCATCCATCCATCCATCCATCCATCCATCCATCCATCCATCCATTATTTTATCCATCCACTGGTATTATTTAGTGAACACTTTCTGAATTCAAATAATTTTACTAAATGCTAAGGAAAGTACAACAGCAACATGGCACATAATGCCTGCTCTCAAGGGGGGCTAGGACAAGAAGCAAGCCCCTTAATGCTGACCTTCATGGCCTGCCAGACAAAATAGGAGCTACCACCCCATCAAGGTGGTACCACCAGGACTACCAGAAACCCCAGCTCCAGTTGGGGAAGGGCTGTAGTGCTAGATGGAGGGATGGGGGTGTAAGTAGATTTTACAAACTAGTGCTCAAACTACTTTTTGTAGGATACCCAGGAAAAATGAGCCTTGCTAAAGTACACAGTAAAGTACATAAAGCACATAAAGTACTATGTGCCCAGCATATAGTGAATGCTTAACAAGTACCATAATTAAACCACTGACCAAGAAGCTTCTTTGACTATTTTTAACCACAAGAAAGACTTTCTGATAAACCATCACCTCTGAATGGTTCCCCCAGAAAGGATCTTATTGGTGAGCACATCTTACCAGTAAGAACCACTTCTTCTGATTAGTTCTCACAGACAGGATCTCTTTCTTGCTCTCTCCCCCGTCTCTCTCATTCTCTCTCCTTTCTCTTTCTCTTGGGAGTGGGGATGCAGAGGGATCATAGTGGGACACATTGAACCAAGGAAGATACAGGGAAATGTTTCTGAAAAATCAAAATAAGTGACCTTCCCTGTCCCCACTACCCCACTACACTCACCTCTTCCCAGCTGGCCCAGAGAGCAGACCCGGAGCACCAGCAGCCAGCCCCTGCGTTCTCCCATTCATTCATTCAATTACATTTATTGAGTGTTTACTGTGTGCAGAGCACTGCACTAAGTGCTCAATGAGTACAGTCCAACAACAAACAGACCCAACCCCTGCACTGATGGTGATCACCACACTTCACTTCTCTGTGCTTCAATTACCTCATCTGTAAATTAGGGATTAAGACTGTGAACCCCAAGTGGGACAGAGATTGTTTCCAACCTGATAAACTCAGATCTAATCCAGTGCTTAGAACAGTGCCTGGAACATAGTAAGTGCTTAACAAATAAAATAAAAAAATTTAAAAAAATGACTTGGCTCCTTAGTAAATCAATGACTCAATTATTAACATTGATTGGGAACCTACCATATATAGAACACTACACTGAGAGGTTGGGAGAATGCAATAGAATGACTAGACAGTGCTTTCTGATTGGTTCACCTTCAGCAGGTTTCTTCTCTGTTCCAAGAGACTTGGACACCTACATAGAGAAGCTGGCCTGGTTGGAGTGGGGAGGGTTGGGGGAGCAGAGGGGAAACAGTGGAAAAAATAAGGGGAGATGCAGTTTACCTTGGGACTTTTGTCAATTGGATGGAGGGTAGGTTTCCCCCAGAGTGGTAGGGACTGGAGTTGGGTGAACTAAATCAAGGAGAGTTTCCTGGATGAAGTGGGATTTTTCAACAGTACTTTGAAAGGGATAGGAAGGAATAAATCCTTATTTGGAGAAGATTAAGGGTGAGGATTTCCAAGTGTCAGAGGAATGGAATCTGGTCCTGAGCTGGGAGGTAGGCATGGCACAACAAGGAGCAGATTAATGTGGCGGTAGAGGGGGGCATGAACAAAGAAGAGGATGTGGGGAGTCAGGTGCTGGTTAAAACTTTTCGAGAAAGTCTTAGAAGAATCCACTGGATAGGGCCACAAAATAAGCTGAGAAGTTTGTCAGGGAAGGAGCCTATTTCCCCACTTCTCAAGAACCTGTCGTGGTTGCCCATACATTTCCACATCGAAAAGAAATTCCTCACCCACACTTCATTCCTCTAATGCCAACCCACCCACTGTACCTTTATCTCATGCCTATCACCATTGACCCCTTACTAGGTCCCACCTCTGGTCAGGAACTCCCTTCCTCTTCCTAAGGTGACATAAGACAACTGCTTCTCATCTTCAAAGCCCTATTCAAAATAACATCTCCTCTAGGAGGCCTTTTTACAACATAGCTCTCATTTACTTTTTTTCCACTACCTTCTGTAACTCCTTTGCACTTTGATTTGCACACTTTGTTCATTCATTCATTTATTCAATTATATTTATTGAGTGCTTACTGTGTGCAAAGCACTGTACTAAGTGCTTAGGAGAGTACAGCATAACAACAGACACATTCCTGCCCACAATGAGCTCACAGTCTAGAGTGGGAGATGGACATTAATATAAATTAATTAATTAATTAATTACAGATATACACAGATGCATACATATTAGCTCTAGAGTACATATGAAGCCTTTACTGTATGCAGAGCACTGGAATAAGTGCCATGAGGAAATACACAGGTGGGGATTAGAGATGGTCCCCATCTCTCATGGGGCACACAATCTATTTAAAATTAATATTAATAATAATTGTGGTATGTATTAAGCACTTACTATGTGCCAAGCACTGCTCTAAACACTGGTGTAGATACAAGGTAATCAGGTTAGGTAAAATCCTTGTCCCTCATGGGTCTCACAATCTTGAGCCCCATTTTGCAGATGAGGTAACTGAGGCAGAGAGAAGTTAAATGACTTGTCTAAGGTCACAAAGCAGACATGTGCAGAGCTGGGATTAGAACCCACGATTTCTGACTCCCAGGCCTGTGCTTTTTCCACTAGACCATGTTGTTTCTCCAGAAAAAAAATTCCCATCAGTGAGTGGTTTGGACACTAAGTTGAAATAACTGGAAAACGTTGAGTAGGTGGCTGGAGGAAGTGCAGGGAAGAAGAGTATTTATGATATTCAAAAATGGTCATGGAGAATTCCACTTCTTCTGGTAATTTAGGTGGGGCAGGGGTGAGAAAAATTTGGATCCCTCAGAACTGGAATGTGGGCCTTTGTGTCACTTTCCTTTCTCCTCCTCTCAAAGTGAAATGTCTGAGTTTCCATCCCCCTTCTGTGATTGTTTAGAAAATAAACAATCTGGTTTGCTTGATTTTGTGTTTAATTATTTTCTAATTTAAGTCTACTGGACTTATATTTGTAGTTTGTCATCATTATATAGAAAGCCGACCTCTTTTTGATTGTGTTCCATACATCCTTGAAGCAGTAGTTAATCTATCATCAGATTTTTATTAAGTTCCCAATCGGAGATGATGACTGGCCTGGATGCCAAAGAGGGGGCTGCAATTTTGTATCATTCCACTTAATCAGTAAGAATAAAAGAATTTCTTTTTTTTCTCCCAGATCTGTTCATTGTGTTGAACATCCGCTCAATAATAATGATGATAATAATAATAATGGTAATAATGGTATTTGTTAAGCACTTACTATGTGCCTGGCATTGTACTAAATGCTGGGGTGGATATGAGCAAATTGGGTTGAACACAGTCCCTCTCCCACTTGGGGCTCTCAGTCTTGATCCCCATTTTATAGATGAGGTAACTGAGGCACTAAGAAATTAAGTGACTTGCCCAAGGTCACACAACACAGAAGTGGTGGAGCCAGGATTAGAACCCATGACCTTCTGACTCCCAGGCCACTATGCCATGCTACTTCTCATGCCCTTGGATCTATGCTGTTTGGGCATTCGGTATTTCCCCCACCCTCAGCCCCACAACATTTATGCACATATCTATAAATTTATATTATTATCTGTCTCCCTCTCCAGTCTGTAAGCCCACTGTGGGCAGAGATTGTCTCTTTATTGCCATATTATACTTTCCAAATACCTAGTACAGTGCTCTGCACACAGTACATGCTCAATAAATACAATTGAATGAATGAACTAGCCAATGAAAACATGGATCTCAGATTACCCCAGTGAACTCCAGCAAGATGCTCTGCATGGGCTTTCTATTCTAGTGACAGGAATCCTGAGCTCGAGGTTCCTGGTCAGCACATTGCTCCGACTCAGTGATTCTCCTGGAATTGTTCCCCAACCTTTATCCCTGTTTTCCTACTGGGTTAACAAAATTGTCCCAGAAATTATCTCACTCTTATTTCCAGCCCTGCTTTCTGACTCATTCTCCTTTCCTCCACCCTGTCCCAACACAGTCTTGCCTCACCCCCTTATCGTTCCCTCCCTTTGGCTCTCTCTTCCTCACCATTTCCTTCCCAATGACACCCAAACTGCTGCTTTTGGCAGGACAAGTTGAACTGCTCACTCACCTGCATGGGTGCCTAGGAACAGGTCAGTTAGTTACTCAGTCTTCATAATGTCTCCCATCCTTCCTGTGTTTAGAACCCTGCCCTGTGCACGAAGGGAAGAGCACAAGGAGAAGAAGCCCTGATCCCTACCCAGGGGCTGCTGGTGGTGGGCTAGAGGCCAAGAAGAGAAACCTGGGTGTGGACTCACAGGCAACTCCAGGTAGGTGGAGAGAGAGAGAAAGAGAAAGAGATGATGTGTGATGTGTATAATCTTGGTACTATGAGTCTTAAATTACTGTTCAGAGATGAAGAGCTCCGTAACTGGTAATAAGATTGCAGAAAATTCTCCCTGGACTCCATGAAGATTAAATCACTGACTCTCCACTCAGCAGTTCCCTACTTCAATAGCCCTGGCTACTGATGGAAAATCTTTGAGAGGTCCAGAGGAACTAACTTGCAGAAGAAAGACTATGATCCGAAAGGCCAGAAGGGAAGGTTGAGAAGCAAGCTTGTGAACCTTTTCCTCCAATTCCTCTACTCTCATTCTCTCCATGACCCCCTCCAATCTGGCCTCCACCCCCTTCATTCCACATAAACTGCCCTCTCAGATGGCAGCAATGATCTCCTTCTTGCCAAATCCAATGGCCTCTACTACATCTTAATCCTTCTCGACTCCAAGCTCCCTTCAATACTGTGGACCACCCCCTTCTCCTGTAAACCTTATCCAAACTTGACTTTACTGACTCTGACCTCTCCTGGTTCTCCTCCTATTTCTCTGATTGTTCACCCTCAGTCGCCTTTGTGGGCTCCTCGTATGCCTCCCACCCACTAACCTTAGGGGTCCCTCAAGGATCAGAACTGGATCCCCTTCTATTCTCCATCTACACCCACTACCTTGGACAACTCATTTCCTCCCATGGCTTCAACTACCACCTCTTTGCAGATTATGCCCAACACTTCATCTCCACCCCCAATCTCTTTCCCTCTCTCGTCTCACACTTCCTCTAGCCTTCAAGACATCTCTACTTGGTTGTCCTCCCATCACCTCAAACTTAACATGTCCAAAACAGAAGTCCTTTATCTTCCCACCCAAACCCTGTCCTCCCCCTGAATTTCCCATCACTGTAGACGGCCCCACCATCCTTTCTGTCCCACAAGCTCATAAAATTGGCATTATACTTGACTTCTCTCTGTCATTCAGTCCTATACTGCCTGGATTACCGCATTAGCCTTCTTACTGACCGCCCAGCCTCCCACTTCTCCATACTCCAGTCCACATTTCACAATGCTGCCTGGTTCATTTTTCTATAAAACATTCAGGAAATGTCACACCACTTCTAAAAGACTGTGGTGGTTGTCCATCCAGCTCTGCATCAAACAAAAACTCCTCGCTATTAACATTAAAGCACTCTACCACCTTGACCCCTCCTACCTCACCTCACTACTGTCTTCTACAAACCAGCCCACACATTTTGCTCCTTTAGTGCTAACCGTCACACTGTACCTCGATCTTGCCTATCTCGGCATTAACTCCACTCCTACAGCCTGCCTCTGGCTTGGAACATCTTCTCTCCTCAAATCTGAAAGACAATTACTTTCCCCTCTTCAAAGTCTTATTGAAGGCACATCTCCTCTAAGAGGTCTTCCCTGACTAAGCCCTCCCCATCCCCAACCTCTCATCTCCCACTCCCTTTAGAATTATTCAGATTGGCACCCTTCGCTCTTCTCCCCACCCAGCCCTACAGCACTTATGTACATATCTGTAATTTATTCATTTGAATTGCTGCCTGTCTCCCCATCTCTAGAACATAAGGCTCATTGTGGCCAGGGAATGTGACTGTTTATTATTGTATTGTAGTTGCCCAAGTGCTTAGTTCAGTGCTCTGCACACAGTAAGTGTTCAATAAATATGCCTGAGTGAATGAATGAATGAACCCAATATGGAAGGAAGTTGGTATGAATTGGGGATTTACATTCCCACAAAAGCCAAAGTATGAATTCAGCCTTATCTCCTGGCTCCAGAGCAGGAAGCACCATTTTTCACTTGAAATTTTCTTCTCCAAAGTTCACAGATCAATCAGGTGAATGAGCTGGGATGTGATCCAAGGAGACACAGACTCCGCGATTTATTCGCCTTCTGGCATAGGTGAGGGAGATGGAGGAGTTCCTCCTGACCACACTGATGAATGTGTGGGAGTGTGGGTGTGTTTTTACCCTTTGGATTTCCTCATCTTCCCACCCAAACCCTGTCCTCCCATGACTTTCTCATCACTGTAGATGGCACCACCATACTTCCTGTCTCACAAGCCCATAACCTTGGCATTATCCTTGACCCCTCTCCCTCATTCAACTCTCATAGTCAATCCATCACTAAATCCTGTCAATTCCACCTTCACAGCATGGCTAAAATCTTCCCTTCCCTCTCCATACAAACTGCCACCACGTTAATACAATCACTTATCCTATATCTCCTCTAGGTTACTGCATTAACCTCCTTGTTGACCTCCATGCCTCCCGTCTCTCCTTACTCCAGTCCATACTTTACTCTGCTTCTCAATCATTTTTCTGCAAAACCATTCAGGACATGTCACTCCACTGATTAAAAAATTCCAGTGGTTGCCCATCCACCTCCACATCAAACAAAAATTCCTCACCATTGGCTCTAAAGCACTCTAACACCTTTCCTCCCTCCTACTTCACTTAGCTTCTCTCCTACTATAACCCAACCTACACACTTCATTCCTCTAATACTAACCTCCTCACTGTGCCTCAGTCTCACCTACTTCACCACTGAGTCCTCACCCATGTCCTGCCTCTAGTCTGGAATGCCCTCCCTCCTCAAATCAAATAGATAATTACTGTACCCCCATTCAAAGTCTTATTGAAGGCTCATCTCCTCCAGGAGGCCTTCTCTGACTAAGCCCCCCCCAGGCCCTTTCCTTTTCTCCCACTCACTTTTCCATCACCCTGACTTGATCTTTCTGTTTTTCCCTGTCCCAGCTCCATAGCACTTATATCCATATCTTCTAATTTATTTATTTATAAAAATGTTTCTCTCCCTTGCTCTAGACTGCAAGCTCGTTGTGAGAAAGGAATGTATCTGTTTATTTTTCTATCATACTCTCCCAATTGCTTAGTACAGTGTTCTGCACATAGTAAATGCTTAATGAATATGAATGAATGAATGAATGAATGAATGAATGAATGAATCAGCATTTACTCCTAACAGTTTTCTAGGTATTTGCCTGTTCCTGTTTCTCTGGGTTGTTTTTTCCACTTGTCTCACATGATGGTATGTTTGAGTGCTGAAAGTCACTGTGGCAGCTCAGGCCTCCAATAGGAAGGAGGTGGGGCCTGAGGCAGAGATGGAAACAAATAGGTCCCTCTACTCCTGTTTGCTCACTGCTTTTTTTTTCTCTCCCCCACAAACCCTAGCTCATTCCCACCCCATTTATTTCATTCATTCAGTAGTATTTATCGAGCGCTTACTATGTGCAGAGCACAGTACTAAGCACTTGGAATGTACAAATAGGTAACAGATAGTGACAGTCCCTACCCTTTGACGGGCTTACAGTCTAATCGACCCCATCATGCCTGCACTGATTTTTCCTATCTGGGTGGGGGGCTATGGTGTGGCACAGATTATCAGTCACTCACAGGCATTTTTAACTCCTATCACAGATGTTTTGGGTGTCACATTTTCAGAAGAAAGTTTCTATGTAAAACATATCCAGTCTCCTTAGGTAGGTTGCAGGCCATGGTGTTCTGCTGGGACCCACCAGCCCCTTCAGGGAGATCCACTCTCCCCTCACTTGGCTCACTGATCCCCCACAGTACAGCTAGTGACGGGTCTCTGCCTTGGGCCAACTTCAGATGGTAAGGGAAGCGATCACATCAGGGTGGCACTCAGGAGAAATAGTCGCATGCCTCTGGCCCTCCCAAGACAGCCAATGCTAAGGTCAGTTAAAGTGGTGCCTTTATCAGACCTTCATATAAAGATGGACACATGCACAGGTTGAGTCACTGCTGCACCGCTCTCTCTGGAGCAACTGTATTTAGTTTTATTTTCTCATGATGCCCCTTCCAAACCCCTCCCCCGCCATGCCCCAGCCCTCACCCCCCACCAGTTTCACCACTATCAGAAATACAGGAATCTTTTTAAAATATGTGACTTTAAAATTTGTAGACACTGCGTGTTTTTCCCATCATCCTTATCCCATTTGCTCCCTTGAGTTCTAGAGGTGAGAGGGTGAGCTTGATTTTTGTAAGGGTCCACAATTTCTCTTTGGTGGAGCTGGGCCATTGGGTAGCCCAAGGTGAAGATTTCAGCTCATCTCTCCCTGCCACAGGGAAGGTGGAAGATCAAGTTTAGCCTTCTCCCCTTAGAAAAGGTGATGATGTAGCGTGTGTGTGTGTGTGTGTGTGTGTGTGTGTGTGTGTGTTTGGGGGCTGGGGATACTTTGGAACCCTACTTCAGGACACGAGACCAGCTGAAGCCAGCTTTGCTGGTCCTTCTCAAGGACAGCAGCTGTGTTATTCCTCTTCCAGAAGTCAGCAGGGTGAAACTGATCCACTGATGGAAATCAGTCAATCAATTCTCCATATTGATCCCTTCTATAGTGTAAGCTCCCTATATACAGAAAGCTTACAATCTCTCAGCATAAACTGCCTGGTAAATGATGTGA
The DNA here is from genome assembly GCF_004115215.2 of Ornithorhynchus anatinus. Taxonomy (NCBI): domain Eukaryota; kingdom Metazoa; phylum Chordata; class Mammalia; order Monotremata; family Ornithorhynchidae; genus Ornithorhynchus; species Ornithorhynchus anatinus. Next base: position 45,133,603 of record NC_041739.1, read on the forward strand.
TGTTTTTCCCCAAACCAAAGTCTTAGAGTTTCCAAAGTCCTTCCTCTAGACTGTAAACTTGTTGTGGGCAGGGAATGAGTCTAACAACTCTGTTGTACTGTACACTCCCAGTTGCTTAGTATAGTGCTAGGCACACAGTAAGTGCTGAATACGTACCATTGATTGAGCAGAGCAGAGCACTGTATTTGGCGCTTGGGAGAGTACACTAAAATAGTGTTGGTAGACAGGGTTCCCTGCCAACAACAAGCTTACAGTTTAGAGGAAGGACTCTGGAAACTAAGACTTTGATCCGGGGAAAAACATATTTGCCAGACAGTTTAGGCTTACAGACTGTTTCCTCCTCCCCATCCTGTGCTTTATCAATAGTTCCACCTTCATCAGAAACCGAGATACTGTTCCAACCAGGTTTGGGCCTACTAGAATCTGTGGAAGCCAGCCTACTAGAATCTGTGGAAGCTTTTCCCACTTCGGAGCAACGTTAGGTCTACTTCAGTGGCATTCCATGATATAAGATTAAGGTTAATGACCACTCTAAATTCAACATTCACTATGGCAGATATGGGATCACATTTTCTTCCAAAGAAGCAATGGATAATGCTGTATCAGCTCCAAGGGCCATAATTAAGGTAGTCCAAAGCCTAGGAAAATCAAAATCAAGATTTAATTAATATCACAAAAGGAAAAGTTGCAAAACAGAGTTGCGAAGCTAGAGGAGAGGTTGGAACCTTTGAGAGTTTTGGATATCAGTGAAACCAGACGTTAGAATACTAGGCCGTGTGACAATAGCACGTGCAGACTGAAAACCCTACTTGAAGAAAACTGAGAACCCAGATTTAGGACCTTTGACTTGCAGGTCTCTATTTGAACCCTTCTCATTGGAATTTTCCCCCCTCCCCCAGCTTTGCCTTTCAGTCAAATCATACTTTCCAAGCACTTAGTACAGTACTCTGCACAAAGTATGTGCTCAATAAAGATGATTGAATGAATGAATGAAACAAAGGACCAAAGTGCACATATAGGGTTGCAGTGGGAGATGAGCAAGGATAAGTAGGAAGGAGAGGGCTGAATGAATGTTTTGAAGCTGAAGGCAAGGAGATTCTGCTTCATGCAGAGAAGGATGGGCAATTTCTGGGGGATTTTGAGGTGTAGGGTGAAGAATCATTTTTCAGAAAAATGATCTGGACAACAGAGTGGAGAATGGATTGGAGTGGGGAAAAGCTAGAGGCAGGGAGGTCAGTGAGGATGCTGAACTAATTGTCAAGGAATGATATGACTAGTGCTCTGACCTCCATGGTGGCAGTTTAGAAAGAGATGAAGGGTCAGGTTCTAGAGGTGTTGTGAAGGTAGAACCGACAAGAATTGGTGACTGATTGGAGTTACATGTTGAGAGAGTGGAGTCTGAGGTTTGGAAAAAAAAAGTTGGTATTTGTTAAGAGCTTACTATGTGCAGAGCACTGTTCTAAGCACTGGGGTAGATACAGAGTAAACAGGTTGTCTCATGTGAGGCTCGCATTTAATCCCCATTTTACAGATGAGGTAACTGAAGCACAGAGAAGTTAAGTGACTTGCCCACAGCCACATAGCTGACAAGTGGCAGAGCCGGCATTCGAACGCATGACCTCTGACTGCCACGCCTGGGCTCTTTCCACTGAGCCACGCTGCTTCTCTAACCAGCCCCCACACCCTCCAAGCTACCTGCACCAACAGACACTGCCCAGTGGTCAATGCCTAGGAAAGCCAACTCCATGACAGGCTTCAGGTTCTTCTGTGAACTGAGTAGGAGATCACAATTAGAGAAGCAGCATGGCTCAGTGGAAAGAGCCCAGGCTTGGGAGTCAGAGGTCATGGGTTCGAATCCCAGATACACTACTTGTCAGCTGTGTGACCTTGGGCAAGTCACTTCATTTCTCTGTGCCTCAGTTACCTCACCTGTAAAATGGGGATGAAGCCTGTGAGGCTACTTGGGACAACCTGATTACCTTGTATCTACCCCAGCGCTTAGAACTGTGCTTGGCACATAGTAAGCACTTAACAAATACCAATATCATCATTATTATTATTATTATTATTAATACACGGGAACCAGGCTCCCCTCCCTTAACCTACTCCTATAGAATGATTCCCAGGCCTGTGCTCCAATAATAATTAATCATTATGGAATTTGTTATGTGCTTACTTTGTTCCCAACAGTAGACTTAACAGTCGGGAAGATAAAAGATATTTATGCTGGAAACAGTCTCTGTCCCACATAGGGCTCACAGTCTATTGGTGAAGGGAAAAATGGCATTTAATTCCCACTTTACATATGAAGAAACAGGCAGAGGAGTTAAATGACTTGCGCAGGGTCAATGGATTGATTGATTGTGCAGGATCACCTAGCAGACAGGTGGCAGAATGAAGGAGAGAACACAGATCCTTCCCACTCGAGACCCGTGCTCTAGCCAGTAAGCATCACTGGTTCTCAAATCCTAGTATGAGAGACATTTATTGAGCATTTCCATTACCAGGACAGACCTAGGGGCTGGGGAAACTGAGTAATTCAGGCCTCCTGGCCCACAGGAAGCTCACACTGAAAGGAGATGGGAGGGTCAACAGGAGTGATCCAATTAAAAACTTAAGTCCAAGTCACATGTAGTGAGCCAAGCTTTCTGCTGCAGTAACCCCAGGCTCCATTTCCCCACATTCTCCAGAGCTCACTTTGGATCCAAGGCCTCTAAACCTCTTGCCCTTGAATTCCTTCAATTAATCAATCACATTTATTGAGGACTTACTGTGTACAGGTACTGTACTAAGCACTTGGGAAAGTACAATACAACAGTGTAGCAGACACATTCCCTCCCCACAACGAGAACTCCTCACCTGAAGCCAAGCTAGAGGTAGTTGGGAGGATTGCCACCAAGGAAGGCCTAGTACACCTCTCAATCATTTACCCATAATAAAACTGTGGTATTCATTCCTTGCTTATTATATGCCAAGTACTGTAGTAGGCTCTGGGGTAGATACAAGATAATCAGGTGGGACACAGCCCCAGTCCTAGATGGGGGCTCATGGCCTAAGTGAGAGAGATAATAGGTAATTGATCTTCAATCAGTCAGCTCTATTTATTGAGCACTTAATTTGGGCAAAGAACTGTACTAAGCATTTGGGGGAGTATAATACAGATGGTAGGCATGATCCATGACCCTCAATCTTCATTTTACACCTGAGGAAACTGAGGCCTGAGTTCCCCAAAGCCAGCCCTCCCCTTCCTCCATCCCTTCTTCTCTCAGCCCCCATTACAACTTTCCCATCCTTCCCAGCAGTATCTTCAGAGGAGAACTACTGCATCCTCTCAAGGGCCACCCACTCCAACTGCACATCAGACCCCGTTCCTTTGCACGGTACAAAAACTCTCGCCCCTTCCCTCCTTAATTGCCATCTTCAATTGCTCAGTCTCCAATGGCTTCTTCCCCTCTGCCTTCAAACATGCCACATCTCCCAGATATTAAAGAAAACCCTCCCTTGACCCCACAGCCCCCTCCAGGTAGTGCCCATCTCCATCCTACTCTTTCTTTCCAAACTTCTGGAGCGAGTGGTCTACAGTAGCTGCCTCGAATACCTCTCATCCAACTCTCTCCTGGACCCCTTACAATCTGGCTTCTGCCCCCTTCGCTCCACTGAAACCGCCCTCCCAAATGTCACCAATGACTGCCTTCTTCCCAAATCACTGTGGATGGCACAACCATTCTTCCCACCTCACAAACCCGCAACCTTGGTGTCATCCTTGATTCTTCTCTCTTATTCAAACCACATTTCCAATCTGTCACCAAAGCCTGCCGGTCTCAACTTCACAACATTGCCAAGATCCTCCCTTTCCTTTCCATCCAAACTGCTTCCACATTAGTACAATCACTCTTCCTATCACGACTGGATTACTACATCAGCATCCTTTCTGACCTCCCAACCTCCTGCCTCTCCCCACTTTACTCCATACTTAACTCTGCTTGCCCGGATTATCTTTCTACAGAAACGCTCAGGGTATGTCACCCACCCACCCCCTTCAAGAATCTCCAGTGGTTGCCTATCAACCTCATATCAAACAATAACTCCTCATTATTGGCTCTCCATCACCTTGTCCCTTCTTACTTCACCTCTCTTCTCTTCCTCTATATCCCAGCTCACACATTCCATTCTTCTGGTGCTAACCATCTCTGCTAACCATCTCACTGTGCCTTGATCTCACCTGTCTCACCATTGACTCCTGGCCCACGACCTACCTCTGGCTTGGAATGCCCTCTCTCCTCATGTCTGCCAAACAATCACTCTTCCCCACTGCAAAGCCCTATTGAGGGCACACCTCCTCCAGGAGGCCTTTCCAGACTAAACCCCCTTTGCCTCAACTCCCCCACCCTTTCGTGTCACCTCAACTTGCTCCCTTTGCTCTCCCCCTCCTCTCCTTGCCCCACAGTACTTATGTATATATGGATATATCTATAATTCTATTTATTTATATTGATGCCTGTTTACTTGTTTTGATGTCTGTCTCTTCCCTCTCCCCAAACTGTAAGCCCAGTGTGGGCAGGGATTGTCTCTCTTTATTGCTGAATTGTACTTTCCAAGTGCTTAGTACAGTGCTCTGAACACAGTAAGTGCACAATAAATGATCGAATGAATGAATGAATCTACCAAGCACTTAGGACAGTGAGAAGCAGTGTGGGCTAGTGGATAGAGAATGGGCCTGGGAGTTAGAAGGATCTTGGTATTAATCCTGGCTCCACCACTTTTCTGCTGTGTGACTTTTTTTTAATGGTGTTAAATGCTTGCTAAGTACTAGGCACCGTACTAAGTACTGGGCATGATATAAATTAATCTGGCTGAACCCTGCCCCTGTACCTCATGCCCAAGGTCATAGAGCATAAAAGTGGCAGAGCCAGGATTAGAACCAAGGTTCTTCCCATCACTTAACTTCTCTGTGTCTTAGTTGTCTCATCTGTGAAATGGGGATTAGGACTGTGAACTCCATATGGGACATGGACTGTCCCCATCCTGATTAGCTTATGTCCACCACAGCACAAAATACAGTTCCTTGGCACATAGTGAGCACTTAACACTTAGCAAGTATATATGTATTTATGCAAGATACAAGTACATATATATATATATAAATAAATAAAATCTTGAAGCCCAGCCCCACTAGTTTTTGTTTTTCCAGTTACTTGAATTCTTAAATTCTATGACAGAATAAATGAAAGTCATGATTCAGTGTTCCTTGCAGTGATCCCAAGATAAACTGACCAATGAAACCCTACACCAACACATTCAATGATGGATTAATTGATAAATCAGTCAAACAATCGTTTAGTGGAATTTATGGATCGCTTACTATGTGTGCTGAGCACTATACTAAGTGCTTGGGAGAGTACAGTGTAATAGGGCTGATATTCATGCTCCCTGATCACAAGAAGCTTACTGTCTCACTGTGCACAGAGCTTTGCATTAAGTGCATGGAAAAGTGAACATTAGAGCTAGTAGAGATGATTCCTGCACCCAAGGAGCCTCTTTGGCAGTGTACTTTCACCTTGATTATCTGTAGGCTTGCCCTAGCCAGGACTCAGTCATTCATATCCTGCAAGTGTTGGACAAAGGCTAGAGGTTTCCCATCTGTGTCCAAACCATGTATGACCCACCATCAGAGCCATTTGTGAGAACCCTCAAATACTTGATCTCTGCTGGCCTTTCTGTCATCCACGCAGGCCTCTTTCACCCAGGGAAATAACACATACGACCTTAAACTACGGGGCTCTGCCTGGCTCCAGAACTCATGGGTCCCAAACCAGACCCTCCAACCTCAGAGTAGGTCACCCTGGAATCAAATCATCTTTCTCCTCGAATCTAGCCTCCCCACAGGGGTCTCCATCAGGTGACATCTCACCTTTTCTCTTGGGGTTCTCAAAGGGTCCTCCCTGATCCCTAATATATTTGGTAATGAACTCACCACAGAAGAGGTTGGCATCCAACCTTCATCTTTTCCCTTTTCTGATGTTCGGGCTTAGAGAGAGTTGCAACATGTGCTCTGCATCTTGCTGACCAACTCAAAGGTGTTAACCAGGGTCCCACAAAACTCCTCCTCCCTTGCCCCAACCAGAAACAACTCCTATGAGCTGCCTGGGGCAACTCTGGATGATCCAACAACAAATGAACTACTATGAAGAGAGCTGAGTTCATTTCTTGGGGCTGCTGCATACCTTTGTCCCGAGCAGAGCATCCCTCTCCACCAAAGACCAAGAGACTCAAGACCAAAATGTGCCAGACTTTGGGTGCAAAAATCTGGAAACAAGAACATCAGTCCCTCATTCAGACTTTACATTTTACCCCTTGCAGTTCAAATGAGTCAGTTATTCAGTCAGCCAGTCATCGTATTTATTGAGTGCTTACTGAGGGCAGAGCATTGTACTAAGCACTTGGGAAAGTACTATATAATGATATAACAGACTCATTCTCTACCCGTAATGAGGGTAGGATTTAATTAATAATAAAAATAATAATAAAAATAATCATGTTTGTTAAATGCTCACTGTGGACAAGCTTTGTACTAAGCCCTGGGGTAGATACACCATAATCAGGTCCCACGGGGGTTCACAGTCTAAGTAGGAGGGAGGACAGGTTTTTAATCTCCATTTTGAAAGCTAGGGAACTTAGGTACAGAGAAGTAACTTTCCTGAGGTCTCACAGCAAGTAAGTGGTGGAGCAGGAATTAGAATAGATTAGGAATTAGGTATTTTGGCTTGTAGGGCCATGCTCTGTTTGCTAAGCCACACTTCTTCCTTAACTGCTCTGCATTTAAAATGTCAGGAATTGTATGGCACTATATGCAGAGTGGCTTTATTGGTAAAAGAAGTATATAAGTATATTTGGTAAATACAATTATCTTTTTATTTGGCGAGTGTAAATGTGATGGCTTAAATAAAGTCAATCCTGCTTTGATATGTTTACTATTAAGGAAGGAAATGGTTAACGTTGAGCTGGAATATGAGGAAGTCCCCATTTCTAGGGGAAACCAACTCACCAAGATAAGGGAAGGATTGTATATAATGAGCAGACTCCCCTTTTCAATAATAATAATGATAATAGTAATAATGATAATGGCATTTATTTAGCACATACTCTGTGCCAATCACTGTTCTAAAGACTGCGGTATATACAAGGTAATCAGGTTGGACACAGTCCCTGTTCCACATGGGGCTCACAATTTTAATCCCCATTTTACAGATGAGGTAACTGAGGCATGGAGAAGTTAAGTGACTTACCCAAGGTCACATAGCAGAAAAGTGGCAGAGTTGGGATTAGAACCCACATCTTCTAACTCTCAAGGCCATGCCTTTGCCACTAGGCCATGTTGCTTCCCTATGCCTCTGACAATTCTGTAGGAAACTTGGCTGACACTGCCTGGAAATTGACTGGACACTGAACCAGGATGTCGGTGGAGATGGCCTTCTGGGAACTAACCTGCGTCTCTGCCAGAGCAACATAAAGTTGATGCGTTCTGCACACGCAGAGAGATAAGAGGAGAACCAAGAGAGGACAGAGTCAGTGAAGCTAAGGTTAAATAATGTTTCTAGAAGGGGGTGGTCCATAGTGTTGAAGGCAGTCGAGAGGTTGAGGAAGATTAGTATGGAGTTGAGGCCATTGAATCTGTCAAGAAGGAGATCATTGGTGACCTTGAGAGGGAGGTTTCTGTGGAGTGAAGGGGTCGGAATACAGATTGGAGGGGGTAAAGGAGAGAAATAGAGAAGAGAGATTTGAAATAGGGAGTGTCGATGATCTGTTCAAGGAGTTTGGAGTGGAATGGTAACAAGAAGATGGAGTGATAACTGGAGGGAGCTGGGGTTAAGGTAGGTTTTTTTAGGATGGGGGAGATAAGGGCATGTTTAAAAGAGTGGGAAAGAAGCCAATGGAGAAAGAACAGTTGATGATGGCTATTAGGGAAGGAAAAAGGGAGAGGTGAGAGTTTTGATATGGTGTGAAGGAATGGGGCTGGATGTGCAGGTGGAGGGGGTGGCTTTTGAGAGGAGATCTCCTCTAGAGATACTGCTGGGAAGGATGGGAGAGTTGAAAAGGGGGCCGGAAGGGGGAGGGACTGAGGAGGGGCAGGGGCGATTTTAGGGAGTTCACACTTGATGGTGTCAATTTTCTCAAAAAGGTAGTTGGCCAGAGAATTGGGGGTGAGGGTGGGGGTGAGGGGACAGGGATCTTGAGGAGGGAGTTAAAATTTTGGAGCAAGTGATGGGGTTGATAGACATGGGTGTCAATAAGTATAGAGTTAAAGCAGACAAGGTTAAACTTGAAGTAAAGTCAGCCCTATATTTAGATTTCTGCCAGCAGTGCTCTGCCGCTCAAGCTCAGGTAGACTGTGCAGGTGATCCAGTGATGTGGCTTAGTGATATGAGATTGGCGAAGGGATGGAGGGTGAGTGAAAGTTCAGTAGAGAGGGTTGTGTTGAGAGCAGCTATTTGGTCATCAAGGAAGGGTAGTTCAGGTGGGGAGCCTAAATGTAGCATTATGAGTTGAGAAAATTGGATGGGGACCAAAGATCAGAGATCTCCATGGGAAAATGATATAGATTTAATGGGAGGAGTTGTGTGGGAGAGAAGGTAAGTGAGGAGGTTTTGGTCAGAGAGTGGGATTTCAGTGTTGGCGAGGGGAGAAATTGTACAGTGGTTAGAGATAATGACGTCAAGCCTGTGTCCAGGTTGGTGAGTGGGCCAGGTGGGGTAGAGCAGGAGGTCAGCTGAGGAGGGATAGAGGTCGGGCAGCAGAAGGGTTATGAACATCTGTGTGGTTATTGAAGTCCCCAAGGATCAATGTGGGCATGGAGGAAGAAGGAATGTGAGTAATATTTGCTTGCGTAGGTGTCTTCAAGCTCCAGCCACAGGAGGTTTCCTTTTTCTCCTAAAGAGGCTCTGAAGAAAGTAAAAAAAAGATTGATTAGAATCCCTGCTATGAACCAGATTATATCAAGAATTTCTGAGAGAAAGGAGACAGAATAGACATTTCAAACCAAAAGAATAATGCCCAACCGCTGAAGCCACCCCAGCAGCTCTAAACTCATACCCTTTTCACAAGATGGGCCAGGCCACCTCAACATAAACCATTCTATATACACAGGAAAACAGAAGGTGCACTAAAGCCCTGTACATCGATCCGTGGCAAGGCTATCAAATTACACATTATAAACCATTTGCCTTGGGCAAAAGCTCACCTCTCACAAAAGGCTGCTTTCTGGGCCTGCAATTTAAGGAACATGATTAATGCCAATTTCATTGGAGGCTTTTTTGTCTCTGTGT